>NC_073691.1:84315292-84332464 GCF_029784155.1 Uranotaenia lowii
CCAGCACCGGCGAAGCAAGAAGGTGCGGTGCATTCATTAAAGATTAAACTAGCTTCCAAAATTCAATCATCGCAAAACTACCCGAAAACAGAATCTCGAACAACAAACCCTTCCTATAACACGACCACGGAAAGTTCCTGCTGCATGAACCTCAATACACCGATGATGATGAAGAGATGCCAATGCGTCCGGGTTCGAAACTTCCAAGAAGGCTCTGCCCGGGGCCAGCTCCGAGTCGGAATTCAATTCGGTTCCGAAACCAGATGACTTCCGTTAGATGACATGGTTCCGGGAGTTCAAAGAAGGCCAAAATGCTCCGCTCGGCAGGAGTGTCGGAAATTGGGAACAGCACATCAAAAAAATCGGTGCCAAGCATAGATTTGCAGTGTATTGCAGCTCCGATGCAGGCTCACCTGAGCTGGTCAACTGTAACACTTGCGAATTTCTGAAATCCTAAATTCTGAAAGCTGAAACATGAAAGATGAAATTTGAGTGAGTTAGGTTCAGGTTCAGCTTCAGGTTCAACCACCCGGAAGACGACCCGTGATTAAGGATGAAATGACGAATATTCCAATTCCAGCCCTAGTTAGCGGGAAGAAGCGCAACGCAAAGAGCCACGGCACGGCGCTGAAAGTTCGGCAAGTTACCAATGAAATGATAAAGATCCAAGAAACGGGGTGATGTATTTACGATGCTGTTCCGTGTACAGAAAACTATGACAAGCTGTTAAATAGATATTTAGAGAACCATGCCTTATCTGTTAACGTACATTTTCTGTGTTCTCCGAGGATAGTTTAAAAACAAATGGGGTAATTACTTCTTTTTAATTCCCTTTTGATTCAAAAGTCATAAGCAAACGAATCACTCTACTCGATTTATTCTACGTTGTTAAAATATTTTTTTTTTCTTCTAGTGACAAAAAAGACCATCATCGAAACGCTCAGCTCAAATACCACAGAAGATTTCAATTGAGGCTAAGTTGCTGAAGTTATTCGGTACTACGGTACCAGCCCATCAATAGCTCAGGTTCCCCCAATGTTAAACATTTCTGAGATAGAGGTGAGTTATTTAAATATTATTTCTATAGAGAAGAATGTTCTAGTCAGTACATGTGGTAATTTTTAGATTAATTAATATTTAATTCAACTTTTCATAAAACGGTTATCTTTGTCAGATTTTTGTTCAAAACTTGTGACACATTCGAATTATTATAAACAGGCTATGTTATGTTTGATAATATGTAAAACTAAGTGTAAACTAAGTGATCATACTACAATGTATTCACAAATGAATTTGTCAGTAAGATTTCAATTTAATTTTTAAAGCAAAATGAAAATTGCTTATTTACACCGACAATTGTGCAACTTTTAGTGCCAAGCTTTGATTATCTCATGCATAAAAAAAAATGTGTTGTTTATTAGTTACGAATTAGTTGTAAATATCAGTTACAAAATATAAAAATGCTAAAATATTAAATTTGATAAATTGTTTTAAGTTTGGAATTTACCTGGTTTTATTTGCTTTACCTATTTACAGGTTGGCCTTTGTGGCAGCAATGTCCGTAACAACCAATGTGCGATCTCCCGACCCGAGTTGGCACAAAACTTCAGTGGCTAAAATCATCGTATATCAAGAGTTGTTTCAAGAGTCTGTTGTCATCCTTGGATGTGGTCCATTTTTTGCTATCACTTCAAAAAAGCTACCAGCTATCATTGCCACTTTCTATATTTTAGGGTGGTAAAACAGTCCTCAAATTTGGAAACTAGGAAAGGAAGCGGTGTTGTTGGAAAATTGTTTGATGCCAAGCTGAATTAGGAACTGAATAACGCCGAAAGAAAATCAGTTCGGTCTAAGTTACTATCTCAACTATAAATATAAAATTCCAATAGGAAAAAAATCGAATTAAACTTATTTAAAGAAATTTTTAGATTTCCTTTTGATTATTGAAATGAAAACCGAGATGAAAATCCCAGGTTTCTTGTTTAGCGGCGTCCACTTATGTGATGTGTTTGGAATTTTGGACTGCTAGATGAAATCGAAAATACCTTTCTTGAAACATATCCGCTTCATACAATTTTAGAAATTTCCAATTTGACTATATTATTGAGTTCAGAGGAAAATTAAAAAAAAAAATAACATAACAAGATAGAAGCAGCCATATATTTAAAATACGGAATTTTATGGAATATGCTTAAAAATTGTATCGGTGTGCCATATTGTATGTTACTTTTGTATGGAAGGAAGGGCTTATTTAAGTCAAAGCGATTTGAAAGTATTGTTGAAACCATCTCCTACTCCGAATACTCTCATACACCCAACTTCACGTTGATCGGAACAGTAGTTTTCGAGTCTATAGAGAACAATCAGACAGACAGACAAACATTCATTTTTATATATCTATAAAGATTTTTTTTTCGGAAAATAATTTTTTTCAGCTTTCCCGGAGACTTCAAGCTTCAATACTTGTTACTTATGTGTGTGACTTAAAAAAACTGAACAAATATATTACCTATAGTTATGCATATTATGAAATAACCGGTTTATCTCTGTAGTAAAGACATTGAATATGTTAAAAAACAACGAACAAAACAAGCTGGATCCTAGAATGTTTCTTTTTTTAAATATACTTATTATATATAATTTTTTTTTTCAAATAGGTTTATTAAAGTCGTGCACTTCTAAAGGATGTGTATGCCAAGTGTATCAATTTCTTTATACTTTGTTATTTTATTTGTAAACTTATTTGTATTTTATTTGTAAACCATGGCTACATCTTTAGTTCAACAGCGAGCGGATTTGACGATTTCATCCGGATTCAATATCGTCTCTTTTATTCGTTTGCATCCTTCTATCACAAAAAGGTCAGTGAGAGCATCGTCTTCAAGGTGTAGCTGATTAGGTAACCCAGGCAAACTAGTGCGATAGACCTTAGAAGTCGAGATCCATTGGCATGAAGCATTGGATAAGCATTCTACTACTATCTACAATAGGGAAACATACAACAATTTTATTCTTGCTAAACCTCAAATCGAAATATTTTACTTACCGAATCCTCTCTATAATCGCATCTAATTTCGATCCATTCAAATCAGCACAATGTTTGTTCTGATTATACAGATTAAAAAAATCTTCCTTAACAAAATGATTGCAAATTGAGACAATTGGTACGTTATGACAACAAAAATAAACTACAACGTTGTTTTATGTGGAAGTTTCCGATATTTTCAACTCATTTTGACTAAATCGTTCATAAATGTCCTTCACAAAAACGAGTGCAGTCACGCACCGGACTCATCACTCATTTAATCTCGAAATGAAATAATGTAAATATAAACACTGGCTATTGTTTGCTGAATGTTTGCCAATGGACATAATCTGGCTCGTCCCGTTTTGACTTTAGGGTTATTCGACGTAACGGTTATCTAGCATACTGTGACCTTTCGCAAAATACAAAATTATTCATTAAATTATTCTGTCAAACGACTTTCCGGAACATAACGCCAGAACTATTGTTCCACGCCGATTGTGCTTCATGTGTTGATGATGGTGATGGGCATTCTACATATTTGTGTCTCTGTTTTTATGCTTTGTTAACGATAGCAACCCTTCTCAAAGCAATGAGTTCTCCAAGCCGTTGATCTAATCATCAGCACCGACAGTTCGCTTTGCCTTCCGCTGCCGTGGGCTTTGCTTCGGGGACGACACTTTGCCGCCCTTGGGAGATTTTTCTGGAAGAAACAAGTCGGTTAGTACAATTAAGTATGTATTAGGATTTCCTATTTTCGTTTATTGAGGATTTTTAAGTTGGTTATCAAAATATGTTCCAGAAAGAAAGTCGTTTCTATAAGAAAAAAAAAACAAGAAAAACTTACGAATCCTCTCGAGTGTTTCTTGTGGAATCCGTTCATAGTCCACATCCTTGGTACTGGTGGTTCCGGTTTCCACAGTTTAACGGGCAGCTGGGGAGCGTTTACGCTTGCCATACGATCCCAGGAATTGTTGGCCGAGCACCAGCAACAAAACTACAACAGTCGCCAGGAACACGTACAGGAAGAACGTTTCCCCATTCAGACCCTCATCGATTTCGATAATCGAAACGATTTCATTGAAGACGGCTTCGGAAAACTGATTTCCGCTGGCGTTGTAGGCAATAGCCGAAAAGTTTTAAATGAAGTAGTTGAAATCCATGGGATACCGGAAGCAAGCTTCGACGCTTTCTACTATGAAACCGTCACTTCCCTTATTGGCAAATCCAACGAGGAATTCGACAGGATTTCCGGCAGGCAATTCCAGTTGAGTTCCAGTAACATAGAGAGGTCTTGTAAATAGAAGGAACGTATCCGCATCTGGTGATTTTGTCGTTTCTAGTTCATCTGTTTCCGGTTCTTCGTTTTGGGTTATCGATGCCTCATCGGATTCAAGTTCAACATCCAATTCCTCGCCTAATTCGTCCTCGGTAGCATTGGCCATGAATCGGGAACCTGCCAGAAATAGAAAAACCCAAAATTATGGTTACGAAATGCCACGTCGAAGTGAAAGTGATAAAACTTCCAATGAAAACTCTAAACTTACCGTTGTCCGCCGTTAGGAGAACCGCCGGAAGAACCAGCAAAGCAAAGACCAATAGCTTCTTCATTGGAAGTAACTGTTCTGCTGCTTGAATCATTGAGTTTATTCACAAAATTTACACCTTATTTATTCACTGGAAAAGACACTTACATCCGCTAGCGCAAACCGTGGTAATATGAGGTAGCCAAATCCAACTTGCGCTGATGCGTCCGCGTAGCCGATCGAGCTTTTCTACCAAATAATGCTGCACGGCTGGACGTTTTGCGATGAAAAAGTCAGTAAACGTGTTTGGCAGATCCCAGGTCTTACCTAAAAGCATCTGTTTGGTGTGAACCTTCCGGTTTTGAATCCGAAACGTTTCCACTGAAATCTGTATACTACGCGAGAGTAATCTGTACCGAAAAACAGCTGTTACGGATTTAATGGACACCCCAAAATTTCACTATTACGAATAAAAGAGCAAAGCAATACGCAACAAAAACATTCGATTGGCTTGTACTAAATTGGCTGCGCACTGTACTAAACACTTTTAGTACATTTGCAGGATGGCTCATTTGCCGGATAACTATTATCCTCTTAGGATTTTTTGTTTCTTACATTTGTCTCCTTTAGTACAAGAGGAGTTTCCGTGTTTTGATGCCAAGTTATAATCGAGAGCATAGATTTCTGGCCTAGAGTTCGAGAAAATGCGCATTATTACAAATAATTCTGATACCAATAAAAGAAAATCTAACCTATATCGTCCCTTTTGAAAGGAATGCTCGACTGTGCGTGGTATCAGCCTTAGATCGGGTTTTTACCGATGTGCGCTAAATATTACAAAAAGTTAGATTTAGTCAAAGGTTCACAACAATTTAAAAAGGGTACTCACGAATGGCACAAACAACTTTAACAACTAAAACTATCGTTAATTTATAAAATATACGCAGAGCGTCACTTGTCTTTCTTGGTTCGTCGTAAATTTTCACTTCTAACCGTTTTCTTCTGGTTTGTATGTATGTATGTATGGATCTGTTTGATTGGCAGAGAGTTTTATACTCTATATCACCACTACTTGTTTATATGTTGATTTTCGTTTTTTCGTAGGGATGCTCCTTTTTTCCATAATTTTCGATCAAACTTTCTGTTTTTCTAAATTTTCATGCGAGCTTTCTCTAGGAAACTGAGGATTTCCTTTAGTTTTGTAACTTCAAAATTTTGAATAATTTCGATCAGATTGGAATATCGATCCCAATCATAGTGATTCCTTATATGATTGAATTGAATGCATTTGAGAAGTGCATGTTCGGTGGTAAAATTCGTGTTGCATAGTTCGCACAATTTTGTGTCTCGAATTTTCATCACTCCTAAATAATAGGGTGAATAGTCATGGCCACTTAGTAAGCGATTCAAAGTGCGAATTTGAATGTTGCTTAGTTCGATATCCCAATACCAGGGTTTGGTAGAGAAATTTGATTGTAGTTCATAAAATTTGATTCCTTTACTTTCATTGTGCACCATGTTCCTGTACCATAAATTCGTGGATTCGAGTGATTCTGATTTGTATCTCATGTATGCATCATCAAGTTCTCAGTTTGTTCTCGAGTAATATTGGTCCGTCTAATCCTTGTTTTGCTAGAACGTCTGCATGTTCATTTCCCTCTATTCCGACATGTGAGGGTATCCATTGGATTTTTACATTTTTTGTTGTAGCTAGTGAGCATATGTCGTGCGTGACATTGATCAAATTTTTTGTTTATAATGTCCCTTTTTAAAATTTTGCAGGCTGACTGGGAATCGGTGAAAATTACAACTCCAGTTCCTTCTTCGTTGTGTATTTGTTCTAAAGCTACTCTTATAGCTAAAAGTTCTGCAGTTGCAATGTTAACATTATTTACTAAGGAAATGCTTATCTTTGTATCGGAAGAAGCGTCATAAATTCCAATGCCACATTTGTTCGTACTTTTAGAAGCATCAGTGTACCATTGGTCACGGTGACTATAATGGTTGTTTATCATTTCTTGGGCCAGTTTTTTCATAACAATTGGAGATGTTTCATTCTTTTTCATTCTTGAGCCTATCATTTGATCTTCTATCTCGACTCTTATTTCTATTTCTGGTTTTGTTTCTGTGTATATCGTTTGAAATTCTTGTATGTTTTTAATGTAAATTCTTTCTAGAAAAGTGTACTTTGCTTCACTTTGAACGTTGTCCAAATCTAAAGAGTGTAGTTGTTGTGCAATTAGATCGTTATGATGGATATGCAAGGCAATACGTTTTTTTGCTAAATAAGTGCGTTTGAATGTCAGCGGTTCTTCTCCAGCTATTGCTGCTAATGTGTTAATTGGTGTAGTTTTAGTACATCCTGTAGCAATTCTCAGACATTGTCTATTCGTTACTTCTAACATGTCACAATATTTCTTAGCTGTTCCTCCATAGATTACTGCGCCGTAATTCAAATAATTCCCGTACAAAGCTCTATGGTACAGCATCATCACTCTTGGTGTGCCACCATATCTTATACCACTGATTATTTTTAGCATGTTTTGTCTGTCCAGCACATTTTGTTTCAGCATTTTAACATGTATACCGTATCTGAGTGCCTGATCAAGTGTTATACCTAAATATTTGTAGCTCCTCACTGTTTCTAGGGTTTCTCCTCCCATTCTTCAGTGGAGTTGTTTATCACTTTCTTTAAATAGCATTGCCTTTGTTTTTGAGCTATTAAGACGTAATCCTAACTCCGTAGCTTTTGCCATAAATCGGTTTATTTCAGATTGCATCTTGTTAATGGCCTTTTCTAAAGATTTTGCTTTGACAATTTTTAAAAAATCATCTGCAAACTGTAAAGTTGTTATATCTGGGTCGAGGTTTGTATTATGCAAAGAAGCTGTGTAAATATTGAATAAAACAGGTGACATAACATCGCCCTGTGGTACTCCAGTACAAATAGTTTGGCTGACAATTCCTTGATCGGTGTGAATGAGGGTTTTCCGGTTGTTTAAAAAGTTGTAGATCCATGTGCATGTATCTTCGTTGAAACCATTTTGTATCATGATATTGTATAATTTATCAATGTCGACTGTGTTAAAAGCATTTGAAAAATCAAAGAAGACACCAATTGTGGTATAGTTGGCTCTTCGTGCTGCTTTGATTAGGTTTGTTGCATACGTAATACAATGCTCAGTAGACATACCTTTGCGAAAACCAAAAGATAGATCTGGGATGACATTGTTCTTTTCACACGTTTGTTGGATGTCTACTAATACTGCTGCATTTAATATTTTTACAACGGTTGGTAAAAGCGCTATAGGTCGGCTGGAACTTATTTCATTCGGTGGTTTGTTGGGCTTTAATATAGGGATAATTTTTATTTCCTTTAGGTGATCGTCTAGAGTTGCTTTTTGCCACATTCCGTTTAGCAATTCTATTATTTTTGTAACTGATTGTAGATCTAAATTTTTTAATGCATTATAGTTTATATAGTCTGTACCTGGTGATGATGTTGGGGATTTGTTTCTTATGAAGTTTTTCCAATGTCGATAGGTTAATATGGATGTTCTTGTATTGTTTGCTGGCGAGAGAGGTTCTCTGTAATTTGATGGGCCAAAGTTGCTGGTGAGAAACTGTGAAGCCATATCCTTGCTGGTGTTTATAGAATTGTTTTTAGGGTTGGTAACAGGGAGGAATTTTAATCGTCTAACGAGTTTCCAATTTTCATGTGAATTTCTAGGATCAATGGAGCTGGAGAGTTCTATCATTTTGTTTTTAATGTGTTCAAGTTTGGATTTCAAGAAAATAGCAGAAGATCTTTTCCAAAAAACTAGGTTTTCACTACTACAGCATTGATTGTAACTACGTAGTGCGTTTTGTTTTTGTTCATAGAGCTGTGACAACTCCGAGCTCCAGTAATATTTTGGTGTATGTTTGCTTATTTTTTTGTGTTTTTTAGTTATATTTTGGGAAAGTTTAGACAGATCTTTCAAGTCTTCGAATTCCCAGTGCTCAACCTGTGCCATTTCCTCCGATATTTTTTGTTTATCGTAGTAGTATTTTTGTTTACGGTTTATCCTTAAATCCAGACAGATCTCAATAAATAGGTGTCCACTTCCTCCGAAATTTTTATCAACAACTTTCCATTGAACCACATTAAATAAATTAAGAGAACACAATGTTAAATCTATAGCACTAGATCTTTGATTGGAAACTGGAGGAATGTAAGTTACAGCTCCATTGTTCAATAGTAATAAATTAGCTCCTATTATGGCATCATGTACAATTGTCCCTTTACCGTTTGACTCTTGGCATCCCCATATTACATTATGACTGTTAAAGTCACCTCCTACTACTACTTTACCGAATCTAGCTGTTTCGTTAAAGAGTGTTGTTATGGCTGTTTCTAAATTATCGTTTGATATTCTTGGGTTCACATAGACGACTACTAGAGCCAGATCTAATTTAGGTATGAATATTCCGAGTGTTTCAAAATCGTCTGTTGTTTGTAATTGAATGTTGTCAAATTTAAATTCCTCCTTCAAGAATATTGCTACTCCTCCATACCCGTCAGCACGGGGTGCCAGATGTCGATGGTAGCCTTGAATATTCCATCGTAAAGTAGAAATCTGTTCTGGTTTGACCCAGATTTCCGAAAGCAATGCTGCATCATAATTTTGGGTATACAGTTCGTGTGTCAGTTCGTTTTTGTTTCGATATAAACTTTGAATATTTGCCTGTAACACCTTGAATTCGCCGGTGAAAATTATTTATCTCCTGCAGATCCTAGCATTTTATTTAATTCACCCAAGATGCAAGCTGATATTTCTCCTCCTTTTGTGCCATGTGGTTTCATAATAGTTTCTAATTTCATGCTAATTGTTGAAATTATTTGTTTCAGTTCTTCTTGTGATTGTTTTTTAATTGTTTCCTCAATTTCCTTTTTAAACCTCTCTAGCTCTCCTGTTTTATACTTATTGAACATCCCTATGCCTCTTGTTTCCTCTTTTTCTTCTTCCATTTTACGTTTTTTGGCGAATTCATTTTGATTTAATCCCAAAATACTGGCCACTCCTGGTACACTATCTGTTTCTACATTAAGTTTGTTTGGTTCTTTATTTTCTTTTTTAGATCTATTTCTCTTGTCGTTTGAACTCCACTCACTGCGCTTTGGTTGGAGTTGTTGTGGAAAATTACGCCCGCTAGCTGCAACCAAAAATAGTTTATATAAAGATTCCCAACTCTTATGAAAACCGGGAGACAAAAAAAATAAGCGCCACCGTCAAATATGACGGCAGAAATGCAACTAAAACACAGTGAACACTGTTAGCAGAAAAAACTCATGTAAAGCTATGTAAAGCATTTTTTATCACACTGTGGGACACATGTACTCAATTGAGAGTTTTAAAGCACAGCAATCAAAAGTCCCATTAACAATAACTAATTTTTGCACTCAAAAATCTTTAGTGTCAGAAATGAGGGTGTGGATTATTTTATGAGCAGCGCACAAAAAGGGACTGCAAACTTTAGATCAGTGGATTGGTACATTTCTGCCATATTTTAAATCAGTACCTATTTAAATCAGTTTTCTTTATTTTTCTACACGCTAACCGCTTTTTGTGACAGCAAAAGATTGCACAATATCCAAATTTTTCAAAAAAAATATATATATCAGCCTGATTGTTTAAATTTGAAGAAGACTCAAAATTTGCAAAACTAATAATAAAATAATATTCTTCAAAATTTAACACGACACTTAAGGTAAAGTAAAAATCCACAGTTTTATAAGTTGATCCAGCTGTTTCTATCATACAGCACTTTGAGTATTGGATTTCCTTGCAGGCCATTTAGCTAAATTTAGTTCTGTCTACAAAATTAACAGAGTAAATGAAGGTAGCGGTACATCTCAGGTGAAAATGAAAAATCTTCTCTAGCTAGTAACTAAAAATAGTTGAAAGATGAATTTTGAACTGGTCTCAGAGTTTAAAACCTCCTAAGATGTTTTAATTTCGATTCCTCTGATTTAACCGTAGGGATGTTATCACATTGAGGGAATCAAAAATTAAAATCACTGAGGCTGGCTTGAAATTCAATATTTCACTATGTTCTTAAATTATACATAGTTAAATATTCCTCAATTATTATTTTCTTTATTCACTTTTTCATTCATTGTTGATTTCAATAATCAAAATAAAAACATTGTGAACGTTAATGTTTTCATTCTTATTTTAACTGTTTAAGTTTAAGTTTTTCAATTCAATCGATGAATCTGAATGCGGTTATCTCAATTTTACTGAGTCAGTAGCATTTGTTTCTGCAAAATTTAATCAAATTACTTCAGAGTGCATTTTGAATAATTTTAAATTGATTGAAAACATATCAGAGTGCATCATGATCTGCACGCTCGGATCTTCAAACACAATTTGTGAGAAATGTTGACCTTTTCCGTCAGCAGGTGGTGCTGATGTTTGTAGAAAGAATGTCTGTTAGGATTTATATGAAAAATTCCAAGAGCTGGGTATCTTTATATCTACTATCTTTGCTGCAACTCTGGAGTATGATTCTGCAATTGTTGGAAAATCCTCTGTAGTCCTCAAAACGTCAAACATATTTTCAGTTGGAACCTCGTAATACTGCCTTGCCTCCTGATAAGTCATGCATTTCTTGGCCATTATTGCTTGTAAGTCGTTTTCTTTCTTCCATCTAGGACACACTCTGTCAGTCGTCTTATGATTAGAATTTGGACAGTACAAACATTTTAAAACGTTACAAGAATTTTCTGTCGAGTGTTCTACAGCACATGACATACATTTTTCAATCAACGCTTTACAATTTTTGGACAAGTGGTTATAACGAAGACATTTAAAACAGATTATCGGTTTTCTAATGTACGGTTGGACTTTGTGTATCACAGAATATATACTGATGTCATTTGGCAAAGTATTAGTACGGAAAACTACACCCATTTTATATGTGGGTTCCTTTTTCTTGTCTTTATAGCGATGCATTCGAAAAACGGAATCTATTTCTGCTTTGGCCTTGATAAAGTGTTTAACTTCTTCGTCTTTCATTTCAAGTGGTATACCAGAAATAACTCCTGTCACCGTGACGAATTGTTTTGGAATATAAGATTTGAATCCCTGTAGATTTAGATTCTGGCAATTTGCCAATCTGTTGGCATCTTTAATATTTCCTACGTACACTGTTACTTTATTTCTAGCTGTCTTCCTGATATCATCGATACATTTGTCAAAACCATTTTGGTGTAGCATTATTCCTATTTGTAATCTGTTAACAACTTTTCGTTTTTCTACATCTGTGTTCTCTACTATTACGCGATACGGACGGCAATCCCCATTTTGGTAATTGTAGTTTTTAAATATTTTTCTACTTGCTGCGTCGACGTGATCCTTTCCTCTGCTGGTTGTTTCCATGTCTTCTTCCATCCTTTCTTGTCCTGGATTTAGTATCGGTTGATTGAGGTTAAGTACTGATGCTGCTCCGTCTGGAGCAGCATCCTCGCCACTCATCTTAGTACGGTCACTTATTTATCACAGAAGGTATACTTGTGAATTTATCGCTAAAATTATCACAGTTCTTCTTAATAATAATGACAATACAACAGTTTAAAATAGCCAAAAATCCAAATTGAAAAAACGAGCATCCACACTCTTTCAATGTAAACATTGGAATCGTTTTCTGGTTTGACAGTTCGTAGCGTGGCCGTTAGGTCTGTTCAGATGCAGCGACGTCAGGGATGCCAGAACATTCTCCACCCCGTGAATCCGGAACGGCCTCCGTATCACCTTGCTCGGATTCACCGTTACCTATCTCCATAACGGCCAGCTTCGCCACCGGTCTCTCGAGTCGTCCAGATGTCGTTTGTACTGCAACACGTCTGATCCTTCCATCCTTGTTCGGGATTAGCTCCACGATCCTTCCTCGGATCCAGGTACGCCGACTGCCTTCCGCAATATATACCAGGTCTCCAAGTTTAACCGACACCACATCTTCGAACCACTTGGACCGCTTGTTCATATTAGGAAAGTATTCCTTCAGCCATCTGTCCCATGTAGCATCAGCTAAATACTGCGAACGAAGGTAACTGCTTTGCAGTGCTTGGCTGAGACTGATTGGATCACGCATAGGGTCCTGATCTCCCGTGGAGTTACCCAAAAAGTGGTTGGGTGTCAACGCTTCGTAGTCCAGTTCACTGGCATCGGTGAACACATGTAGCTGCAATGTTTCGTACCCTCCAGCATGATCTCCACCACAGTAGCACCTGGGGATCTGAAGGTTGTTGATTTCTTGGAGAAGCTTTGTCCATCGGACCCATTTCTCGAAAGCTTCATCCGGAATGTCGTCATCCCATTGTATGCCGCATCTCCAAAGATCTTGGAACAGCATCTTCCCGTGGATTGTATACGGGGACAGAAGACCCAATGGGTCGAAAAGACTCATAATACATCGAAGAGCCATTCTCTTAGTCGGTCGTCGTTCGCCGCAAACATACGGCGCCAGCTCACCACGTAGGCTGGTAGGAAATTGGAAACAATCCTGCCGTGGGTTCCACTCCAGTCCAAGGACCCTCTCGATGTTATCGCCTCCTATGTCACTGATAAGTGAGAGCGATTTCTGTTCCGAATTCTCTCCGACTGCTTGTAGCACCGATTCATCGTTGCTAACCCAATTTCTCATGGTGAATCCGGCCCGAGCAAGGGCTCCTTTCACCTGAATCGCTCGATCAGCTGCTTCCTCAGAAGTGGGGGCACTATCGAAATAATCGTCCATATACGTTTTCTCCTTGATAGCTGTAGTAGCTTTCGGGAAATCCTCCCGACACTCGTCCGCTATTTTGTGCAACACGTAGATCGCCGAACAGGGCGAGCACGTCGCTCCGAACGTCGCGACGTCCATAATATACACGTCGGGCGGTTGTGTTGCGTCGAATCGAAACAGGAATCGTTGGTAGTTTTTGTCTGCTGCTCTTATTCGGATTTGGTGGAACATTTCCTTTACGTCGCCACCAAAGGAACTTGCATATCACTGAATGCAGGGGGACCAGTAAATCCGGACCTTTTAATAGTTGATTGTTGAGTGAAACTCCACTCACTGAGGCCGCTGCGTCCCACACTAGCCGTCTTTTGTTCGGTTTCTTCGGGTGCGTCACCACATTCAGGGGGAGGTACCAGACGCGTTCAGCACTAGTTTCTGCCAACTCTTCTTCGGTCGCCTTATGGGCGTACCCTTTTGTCAAATAATCTCGTATTTGTTGGTGCACGTTGGCCTGGAGTTCGGGGTCTTTTGACAGCTTGCTCTCTAGGCATTTCAGACGTCTCTCAGCCATGTACCGGTTATCTGGGAAGCACACTTCATCTGCTTTCCACAGCAAACCAGTTTCGTATGCACCGTCACGGAACACCGTGGTTTCCTCTAGGATCGTTTTACATCGCTTGTCTTCGGCAGATTCAAGAATCGGCGCAAACGGGTTCTGGGGTTCCTCCAGAACGAAATGTTGTCGGATGAGGTCGTTAAGTTCTTGATCTGCGTCGCAGCGATGGAAGTTAACTCGGACCGAGTTCTTGTCATTTCTATCTCCTGCCTCGTTAGGCCCATAGATGGCCCATCCGAGCAATGATCTCACGGCAACAGGTTCGCCAGGTTGACCTTGCCGACTTTCGATTGGGGTTAAAATGTCAATGTTATCTAACCCAATAAGCACTTCAGGCTGAGCATCGTTAATTGAACTGATTGGGATATCTTTCAGATGTTCATAACGATTAGCTAATTCGTCGTAGCAGAGGGTTTGCTTCGGTAGCTCAAGTTTCGAAACCGTGTGTGCGGTAAAAGAATGTTGTTTCGGATCTCCTAACTTCGAGATCATGCATTTAATGAGCTTGGATGAATCTTCGTTCCGGGTTACACCGGAAGTCCACTGTAGTTCCAGCGGATGCCTTTTTCCCTCTATTCCTAGGCGGCGTGCTAATGATGATTCCATTATGGTCAGTGATGACCCTTCATCGTAGAATCCAAAAGTATCGACAGTGCGATTTCCGTTGTGCAGGGTAAGTGGAACTATTCGAAAGAAAAACGCTTTTCTGAATTCGTTGTGGGAATTACAAACAGATTTAACGACTGTTGCTTCTCCCTTTTTGGCTTGCGCCGGAACATGGAGCAACGGATGGTGCTGAACTCTACAGCCTTCGATGTTACATCGGATTCTTGATTTACACTTCCAATTACCGTGCTCATTCAGGCACATTTCGCACAAATTCCACTGGCGTACTGCACGCTTTCTTGAATCGAGATTTAGTTCTTGGAACTTCGAGCAGTTCCGAACCCGGTGATCTATGCCACCACAGATTGGACATGGCTTACGTTGTCTATATTCTTCCTGGTTTCCATTACTGTTAATGTGAGCATGGAAATGTCCCTCTTTCTTCTGCGACGGTTTTGCATACTTCGCTGCCTCAGGTTTCGGCGGTACAAGCGTGGTAACCTCACAGGCGTCCTCGGCCAATTCCTCCATATACTGGCCAAATTCCTTCAGCGTTGGCTCGGGGAAGGAACGTTTTTATATCTCACCCAAGCAAGCTGATGATGAGCAGGGAGCCTCTCAACCAATTCGCTGAGCAAATCGGGATTCGATAAATGAGCTCGTAGACCTGCAGCCCTCTAGCTGGTCACAAAGGTGCTGTACAGCTGTGGCAAACTTAATAAGGCTATCTAGACGCTCAGATTTTGGCGATTCGAGTTTGCGCACTTTAGCCAGCATGTTTCCTTACAAGAATTTCGGGCCGTCCATAAAAACGTTTCAGTGTTTCCATTATCTTCGGCACGCTGTCAGGAAATGTCAATTTTGTTCTCACTGCTTCTCGAGCCGCCCCTCGCAGGCTTTCCTCTAAAGACGGACAAGATTCTCAACGTCTGAGAAACCGCAGGCAGCATTGGACGTTTCGTAACTATGGAAAAATATTGGCCATCTCCTCAGGCTCTCCGGCAAACACAGGTAGTTTCTTCCTGGGCCAGACTTGTCGAGCCAACACTTGTTCTGCAGACGGGACCAATATTCAGGTTGGCAAACGCTACCGGTTGTGGGAAAGGATTCATGGGTTGCTTTGGAGGTGGTACTTCAGGAATCAGGTTCATAATTGGGCACACGGATTCGTGCCGAGTGACTTCTAGGTTCGGAATGAACTGAATTCGGATTACCCGGTTCGACTATCCGAGGAAACACCTCTTCCGGATCGTTATTATTTTCCTCCAGCTGATTGCGCAACATTTCCTCAGCCTTTTGACTTCCACTTGGCGCTGATTCGGAAACATTTTCCGGATCCCGACTCTTCGACTAATTTCTCTTCCAGCTGGTGCTTCTTCTTTAAGAAGGATTCCTCAGAAGCAAGCTCCTCTAACCGGATAACCCGTTCCTTTTCTCGCAAGGCTCTCTCTCCTCTTCCAGGAAACGCATTTCCTCTCTCATCCGACGACTTTTAATTTCTTTTTCTGCTACCAATCTGGCCAACTCAAGTTCGGTCCGGATGCGGGCGCTGGATGTAGTAGATCTCACAGACTTGCCGGCACTTCTCACGGACGAATCTTTGTTGGATTCCGCACATTTCTTCCTAGCTCCGTTCTCAACTTCAGCCCTTCCTATTCTCGTTGAACTGGAGTGAGGAGCCTTTGATCGCACAATGGGTGTGCTGAAATCGGCGGTGTTTACGGACTCTGACGGGTCTGCAGAAGGTGATGTGCATTTAGTGCATTCTCCATGGGCGATCCTTTACGCCGGGAGATTGATTCGCACAACTCAGATGCCACCGAGCCTAAACAATTATCGCACGACACCATTCTCTCGTTCCACACGAATTAGGTCTGTTGCATCCCATCACAGTCGAATCCATCTTGGCAATCAATTTCCTCTTCCGAATTGACCATCTCGAAATCTTTAGGGTTTTCGAAAATCTTTGAGGATGTTGGAATATAATTCACTAAAGGTTCTCGCAGCAGCTCTAGTTGGAAGCAGGAGCAGGAGCAGGAGCAGCTCAAAGCTAAAAAACAATGAGTTTATTAGGGCAAATAGTTTTACATAGGATTTTTTGTTTCTTACATTTGTCTCCTTTAGTACAAGAGGAGTTTCCGTGTTTTGATGCCAAGTTATAATCGAGAGCATAGATTTCTGGCCTAGAGTTCGAGAAAATGCGCATTATTACAAATAATTCTGATACCAATAAAAGAAAATCTAACCTATATCGTCCCTTTTGAAAGGAATGCTCGACTGTGCGTGGTATCAGCCTTAGATCGGGTTTTTACCGATGTGCGCTAAATATTACAAAAAGTTAGATTTAGTCAAAGGTTCACAACAATTTAAAAAGGGTACTCACGAATGGCACAAACAACTTTAACAACTAAAACTATCGTTAATTTATAAAATATACGCAGAGCGTCACTTGTCTTTCTTGGTTCGTCGTAAATTTTCACTTCTAACCGTTTTCTGGTTTGACAGTTCGTAGCGTGGCCGTTAGGTCTGTTCAGATGCAGCGACGTCAGGGATGCCAGAACAGTTTCATTCAGAAATAAAATTTTTTTTTAACATATTTCAGCACTGCATAGTTCCGGATGTGTGCGACGATA
>NC_073691.1:84332964-84337964 GCF_029784155.1 Uranotaenia lowii
AAGTGTGGTCACGGTTCATCGAAATCCATTTCTTCGCCATCGATGATGGTTCCAGTGGTTGAGAACGAGATGGCGCTCCGAAACATGTTGTATCGGCCTTCTGCAATGGAAGTTGGTTTTTCACGATCAAGGTTAGTCTTTCGGAGCGCGTCCTTACTATCGGTTTAGTTTTTCGGTTTCTGGTGTCATTGGGAAGAAGATGTCTGAAAAGAGTTATTTTCTGTTGGTGACTTTGTTAGTAATTTCGAGAAGAGTTTCAACTTTAAACGCTGTATACGTTAATAATCATAAAATTGATAAGTATGAGGTGGATAAGATCAAATTGTTACAACCAACTGACACGAACACTATCGTCACGAAGCTTAACCTGTTGACCAAGGATAACTTCACGAATCCACTTCACTATTATCAATACCTAGTGGGAAATGATCCTGGCAGTTACGTGGATATGTTGTGGGGAAAGAACAAAACGTATCTTCCGTCAATTTTTCGGAGTACTTCAACAACTACTACCGAGGTTCCAGTAACAACAGCAGTTCAATTTGCTGATGACCTTTCATCGATCGAAAATACCCTCAACAACACCACTCCTATCTACAAAGGAGACTATCACTTGAGTCAGTGGGACAAACTATCAACAACGACTCCGAGAACTCTCAAACAAATAAAGAAGCCTAAAACCAAACCACAGCCAATTCAGAACCAAACAAAGATCTCGGTTGAAACGCTTGAGTTACTACGGAAATACTTCACCATCAACTGTACCCTTACACCATTGCAAGACCTGTCTACCACCCCTATCCCAAAAGTCGTGACTAAGAAAGCGAAGAAAAAACACAAAACAACAACAACTCCTAATCCCGTGACGCTCACTAACAAGCTGGTGAAGCCATCCAAGATCAAGAAACCTTATCGACCGGTAGTCTACGTAGAACCCCCGGTGATATCCGGCCTAGGAGGAATGCTGGAAACCGTTTACAATTACATGCAAGACGCATTCGTCAGCACTGAGTACATTTCGGTGGAAGAGGCAGACGATGATCGCAATCGGAAAACGAAAAAAGGTAAAAAGACCAAACGGAACTCGGTGCCGAATGTCAACACAACAATAAACGCAGTGACTACGGTTTCTCCGTTCACCTCCAAGAACTATCCACTGAGCTCTAAGCAAGTTTCCATCGGTGGCCAAGACCTTACCAACAAGAACAAGCTCACGACTAACATTCACGTCACCAGTGAGTACACTCCGGCAACTCCGGCAACGTTACCATTTCTGCCACAGCTAGCCATTGGCGATAAGGACGGTAGCAGTGAGGAAAGTGAATCCGAAGAGGGTGGGGATTACTACGGTGGTTTTGCCAATAATAGCTACGAAGACGATGAGGGCAGTGACGAAGATGAAGCGGAAGAAGATAGTGTTGAAGACGATGGGAGCGATGAATACGCTGAGGGAGTTAGTGGTGAAGTAACTAATGGATTGAACGTAGTCCATAAGGTCGAAGATTATGGAGACCATAGTGTTCCTTCGACGAAAGTGAAAAGACAAAAACCGGTCGCTGCTAGCGATGAAGACTACAGCACTGAAGATGACGACGATTACGATAGTGATGAGGAATCGGCGAGCAGTGATCCGGGCTTCTTCTCCGGAATGATGGCATCCCTCGGGAGGTTTGTAAGATCTTTTGGATTTCCTGGTGGGACCGCAGTTGAGTACGATGATTACGACGAATCCCGGAGTACAACTCCTCGAGCGATCGATTTTCGTCGGCGTCCCACCCGTAGTACTAACAATCGTGTTTCCACGCAGATTGAGCGAGTTCAGCAGCCAACGGAGAAACAAGACCCTTGGTTATACTACCCTTCGTATTTGTTCAACGAGCTTAGTGAAGACACGATTGTGCCAACACAGCCAAGTTTTCCGGCTGCTGTAGATGAAAACGAAACCGGCGATTGGTTCCAGTACATGATGCCATGGAATTTTTTCAACCCATGGTCTTCAACGTGGGACAGTCAACCATCGTCTCTTTCGACGTCCAATCAAGTGGAAAGTACTCCTCCCACGCTTGCAGCCACGAGCGCCAGCTCGGGATGGTTTTCTGATATGTTCGAAAGTGCAACTACCGAGGCCCCACAAAACAGTGCTCAAAAACCACTTATTCCATTCCTGCCAGCTTCAGACCCGCTCCAGAAGCCTCAAACTTGGATAAGCGTCCTAGCGCATCACATTCTCACAACCACACGACCACCAAAACTTACAACAGCTTCTTCTTCCAGCTCACTGGCTTCGAAACCCACAAAAGAACACTACAGTGACTACCAGCTGTGGCGAGTTTATCCAAAAACTCTCGAACAGGTACGTCATCTGGAAGACTATCGCTACTCCCCGGAAGGCATTAAACTACAATGGTGGAAGGGACCAACATTGAAGGGTTCAAACGACATCTTAGTTCCGCCCAAAATGCTTGAAACAGTAGCCGATTATCTTCAGGAGGCCAGCATCGATAAAGATATTATGATCCGTAACCTTGGTCAGGCGATTCAGTACGAGAATCCGAAGATGACTCGAAGGGAGCAGATCGAAAATGAAGTTCTCAACGGGCACCCGTTGACCTGGTACCGATACCATCGGTACGGAGATATTGTGAAGTTTATGAGCTACCTCGGACGAAAGTATCCGAAGAATGTTGACCTTGTGCATATCGGTAGAAGCTTCGAAGGTAGACCGCTAACGGTAGTGAAAATTTCTTTCGACAAAGTTCGAACGAAAGGTGGCGTTAAAAACACCAAAAACCGTAAGCATGTGATCAAAAAACGAGGTCAGAAGGGTGCAGTGTTCATCGAAGCAGGCGCGCATGGGAGAGAATGGATCGGGCCAAGTGTTGCAACCTGGATCCTTGATATGCTTGCTAAGGCTAGCTCGAGTAACGGTTGGTAGATTTATGTTAAGATACTTAGTGTTTTAGAGTAATTTGTTTGTTTATCCTACAGACACCGAGTTGGAAAACATCAAATCGATGGATTGGTACATTTTGCCTGTGTTGAATCCAGATGGGTACGAATACAGTCACGACTATGATCGAATGTGGCGCAAGACCCGTTCCAAGCACCCGGATACCGAAAGCACCGGTATTATAAACTCTGCGTAAGTTAGCTTTTTACCTTAGACAAACTTTGGCATCAGAAAACCAATTAAAAGAATTTTTCTTCAGACTCAACTGGCTCAATCTGCAGAGCACGCTGACGGTTGATTCGGATCAACAGTGCTACGGTACCGATCTGAACCGAAACTGGGACCACCACTGGAACGCGGAAGGTGCTTCCAAGTCGACCTGCAGCGAGTACTACTCCGGCTATAAGGCATTCTCGGAACCGGAAACACTGGCGTTGAGTAAGTTTTTGACGAGCGACCGTCGCAACGTCAAGATTTATCTGTCGCTGCATTCGTACGGACAAAGTATTAGCTACCCGGAGGAGAAACGGTCGACAGAGGAAGCTCGCTACAGCGATGTCCACGAAATGGCTGCCGTTGCGGTGGAAGCGTTGCGAGGTTCTGGCAGCCATACGGTGTATAAGGTGGACGCCGAGAACGAAATGATGTACCCACGATCGGGAACTTCGGTGCAGTTTGCCCGGTATGAGGCTGGCATTAAGTATAGCTACACAGTAGAGTTGCCAGACTTGGGAACCCACGGATTCCTGATGCCTCCCTCTGGAATAATCCGAACAGCTCAGGACGTATTTGAGATACTAAAAGGAATGGTAGATTTTATTTAAACTAAATTAAGATTATTTACAATTAGTTCTGATTAAAAATAATGAAGAGAAAGAAAGCCTACGATCCGACGGTTGTTCCAAGAAACTCCTTCAGCCAAGCGTTGAAACGGTGAAAGTGTTGCTCCAGGTCCTCTATCGTTTCGATGTTGGTATCACACTGTAAAGTCGGTTTGGTGGGGCAGTTGAAAACCGATTGAATGAACTTTTCACAAATTAAAATTGCAACAACGGCATCCAACCGGTTGGTTTCGGAACGAAAACATAGCCGAGCGTGAGCTTCAGCGATTTTTCCAAGGGCCAGTAAGGATGCTTGGGTGAGGGATTCTGAAAGAAATACAAACATTTTTTTTAATGAATACATTTTAGGTTAATAAGTTTAAAGTATGTACCTGGGAGATGAGACCTGGTGACGACAAAATAATCGCTTAACAGTTTACTAGTCTCTTCTGATACATTAACTTCCTGGAAGTATAGTATTCCTATCAGCTGTTGTACATCTGTTTCTGGAACTAGTTGATTTCCGTTACTTTCTTCGTAGTTCAACAAAGATCCTTCCAGAATAAAATCTATCAAATCATCAGGCGGATGTTCAGGCAAAACTATAGGAATTCCAAAGGCACTGAAACATTCCAAATGTTATTCTCAAATACATAAAACAGAAACTGTAGACTCACTTTAAAAACATAACTAGTGCGCTCAGATCCTGCTTCGCCTTGCGAGTGTAGTTCCAGCAAGTCCAGATAGAACATTCCAGCGGATAGGTGATGGGATGGTTTTCGATGATGATCTGTCCGGATTCAATCTCCCGCAGTATTGTGGTTGCATTGCTCGGCCTTTGCATCGACCAGTCTCCGATAAAGCACACACCGGTTCGGGCTAGAGTTGTTGAGCCACACTCAACGAAGTTATCCTCCAATACGCGGCCTCCTGCCATGGCATCCACCATACAGTTCGTAAACCGACGACCTAGCTTGCCGATAGATCTCATGATCAACTGAGTTACCGAGGAGTCCGGACCTAGGCCGATAACATGAAATGGTGCTGACGAGGCGCTTTGCTGGATTGAAGCTATGCTCAGGAGAAGACAAAGTTTGAGGTGATTATAACAGTTGGTAGGCACAATCTTCGAACAAAGTTGGGCAGATAGCATGTAGGTGTAGCAGAATTCGCTATACTTCTCCGTTACCGAAGAATAAAGTGAACGGATAGACTCCGGTATGTCAGCT
>NC_073691.1:84343894-84358969 GCF_029784155.1 Uranotaenia lowii
AATTTTTTAAGAATAATTTCCATATAAAAAATTTCAACTTCATCTAAAAAAACTGATTTTCATTCAATCATGTGTGAAATATGCCTAGCAAAAAATAATAATTGTTGCAAAGAAAAGTATATTCGTGGTTTTATTATTTAATCCTCATTATTTTTTAGTAAGAATTTCACGGATTCAAACAAATTTAAACAATTTACAAACTACAAAAAATTATTTTTTGATTATTCGTATGCTCTTTGTGATGTTCGTTCACATTTCATTTTCATGAAATGGCGGATGCAGTTGACATTTCTCAAAAAGCTATATTGTGGACAGGGGTGGTTTTGTCAAAAATCAGAACACCATAAAGAGAAAATCAGGATTTTTCAGGATACCACAAATTTTGCATAAATTGCATAAATGAAGGCGAAAAACAGATACTGTTATTTAAGCACTGAGGCGCGCAAAATCTTGGGTGGCCTGCAATTTATATGGAAAAACACAATCACAACCGAACATTAAGATATCATGATAATTTGAATATAACTTCAATTGTAATTTAGATTTTTTTTGAAAATTAGAACAATTCAGTATATTTTCGACCATTTTTAAAAAAACAGGACATTTTACAAAATCAGGACGAATTTAATTTGTTGTTCGACCAGGGGTAATTTATGGGTTATGTATTGGCTTTTCGGTTTAATCAGGTCAATTTTTACACTTTTATATGTACTTCATCCAACGTTTCGAATTATATTAACTCTTTATCAAGGAACTAAAATTAAATACAGGAGCATAAAACATATTTCTCATAATTAATATTCCCATTAATTACTTACTCGGGCATTCGTGTTATTGTCCAAAGCAGATTCACTCCTAAAGCGTTCATCAATCGGGATTCTGGCTATAAATTTCGAATTTGAATTCTCATTTCATGTCGGAAGTGAGGAGCTTGCGTGTGACTTACGTGCCCAATATTATGGTATCGGCCAGGGCGTCGATGACTACTCCGTCGTTTTGGTACACGTCCGTGGCGAAACTTCTATCACTCGACTCACTGTTTGTTATTATTGTTTCGGTTTTCATAACGTTTTCTTTACAGCCAGAATCAGGACGGTCTTTCGAAAATCAGGAAAAAACTTGATTTATCAGGACACCAGGCACCTCTGATTGGGGACATTTTGTAACTTCATGTTCATAGAAGGCTATTTGAAGCCCTACTTGTAACTTTTATACTGAGTGATACAATTGACATGTCACAGAAAATGCTATTTGAGGAAACATTTCGTAACTTTCATGCTCGCATTCGAGAGAATTCGGTACCAATTCCTTTTGGAACCTTTATACAGTGAAATTCGAACTGTTGAGACATGGTCGTCCATTTATGCAATTTTATTTTTAAGTTGCGCTTCTTAATGATAAAATTTGTTTACTTTCAAGAATTTTTTCGAAATTGCAAAAAATGTTGAACTCGTTGCGAAATTCGTTTTTTCAGCATTCGACGTAATAATCCAACTGGGCAAGCCTCGTTTGATAAATTTACAACTCATGCTGAAAAAATCTTCTTTTTGCAACTTGTTACATAAATAAATATTAAGCCATTCAGATCTCAAAAGTCAACTTTTAAACACTGAAAACACAATATCGAAAAGAGGTTTTTTATATAAACTAGTTTTTTTCCTAGCAAAAATAAGCCCACGACCTACACCCAAAATAATAAACAAATTATTTATACGGGATTTTTCACGTAAAGTAAGATTTTGCTGCATAATATCGATTCTACATGTGCTTGTAGTAAACACACTGCATAACGGAAGCCCTGGTAGTAACGACTTTACTTCCACATAACTGACTCATGAATTTCACGTAAAGTCTAAGTGGATGGCTAGCAGTACTTTTTCTCGAGAGTGTGTTATTAAAATCTTATAAGAATAGAACTGTCATCAGTCAGCAGCTCTACTGTGTTGAACGTTTTGTGTTTGTTTTTGGTAATCTCGTGAATTTCCGGATATTTGGAACCGAGGACGTGATATCTGGCGCACAAAGTATCTCTTAATGGTAGAATAAATTCTGCCTCAGCCGTAAGGTGGTTCTTCAGATTGAGAAGCTCCGGCACATCGAGAAGGATACCATATTCGGTAGACCCGGTATTTCAGTTCAATATTTTTCAGGCAAGTCAACTGTGATCTAAACTGGAAACAAAACTTAAATAAATGAAGGCCATAAATTTCATAATAATTGTGATAGTGATGAGTGATAATTGTTGTGTGTTGCGTTAAATAATTTTAAAAATAAATTTAATTCAATTTAGTTTTATTGTTATTTATTACAAAAAAGAAAAACCAACCTAAATATTGGCCCAAATTTAATTTCGAAACCAAAATTATTTCATGCCTTTTTCATTATTGCACCGTGTCGAACATACTTAAAATTCACGTAAGTTGTAGCTGAAGTTCATAGCGTGTGAATTCTTATTGGGGTGCGTTCACATGGTTTACTCGTACAAGCTACGTGAAAATCATTTGGATAAACATTGTGTAGTTTTTCACGTAGCCACGACGTGCGGATTATTTTGGGTGTACTTGATCAGTTATTTGCAGGACACTGCACTATGGGGTTTGAGGCGACAAAAAGTCAAAAACGGAACTTTATCAGATCGCTTTTTTATTTATACTAGTTAATAACTTAATATTTGACTAAGATATTCCCAGTGTGTCAACTCATTATCTTGCACGGAAAATAAAAAAAAGGTAAAATTTACCTTTTTGCGAGGTGAATTTTTTCCACCCCTCTTACGAGGTAAATTTTACCTTTTCGTCATTCACCTAGCAAAAAGGTAAATGTTACCCTTTTCACATTCACCTTGAAAAATTGTAAATAATACCGTTTTCCCATTTACCGATTTAAAAGATAAATGCTGGTTGGTTTGATTGCAATGGTTTCTTCAATAAGAATTCAAAAAATATAAAATTCTTTCAAAAATGATATTTTTTTTTTTTTTTTTTTTAGTAATATAAACGTATATTTCAGGCCTTTTACTCATAAAGTTTTCTGTGCCGAGTGTATCCACTCCTAAAAAAATGATATTTATTGGAGATAAAAAGGGACTGGTAATTCGGCTTCGCGTTCTTCTGAGCCGCCATGGCCGCTGAATCCTCCTGCGTTGCGTACATTCAAGATCTCCTCCGTTCGACAAATCCGGTCAGGTTCGGCTTTTCCGGATGTAGGATGACGTGGAATACACCTCAAAGCTCTATGGGCCGATCTGAAACAAAAGCAATGTATTATGACGAAAACCAGCAAAACTAAATGATATCTAAGAAAACACTTACCATTCTATTCCGATTTTCACATATTAGGCACAAAGCAAAACTTGTTCCTAAACGACAAAACAGCTTAACCTCAATAAACGTGTTTGGCAAATAGTTATTTTTTCGAGATGAATTGTACCGTTTTGTTTAGCTCAATCCAGATCAACTTCACCCCGCTACGAGGTAAGTTTTACCTTATTTGGTTTTACCTTTTTTTCTAGGTGAATTACTTTTTTATTCAGCTCAATTCAGGTGAACTTTACCTCGCTACGAGGTAAGATTTACCTTTCTTGGTAAGATTTACCTTCTTCACCTTTTTACTCGGTGAATTGTACCTTTTTTCCAACCTCGATTCAGGTTAATTTTACCGCGCTGTGAGGTGAGTTTCACCTCGAAGAGGTAGAAGTTACCTTTTTGGCTTTCACGAGCGTTCACCCAGGCTATCTCGGTAAATTTTACCTTTTTATTATTTTCCGTGTGAATACTGAACGCACCACAGACAGAAAAATTGAAAAATTCATATTATTAAGAAAAAAATTTAAATCAGATATATTTTTTTCATGGAAAACATTTTTTTCTTAAATTTCAAGTACACCATATGAAAGCTTATATTAAAAGCTATCATTTGAACCATTCAAAATTTTTACATACTAAATTGATCTATAATAAAAATGAGTAAATAATTATTTTTTTCAAAAGTCAAAAGCTTTAAAGCCTTGCCAAAAAAATCCCACATTTTCCCATACTTTTTTCTATACCGAGATCTAGTTAAAAGTCCAAAAATGCAATGAAAGAGATTCCAGGCACCTTAAATCACCGTTTTTTGAGTTATAGTCAAATAAAGGCGAAAATATCATGCAAATAGGTAATTTTTACCCATTAATAAATTAAGTATAAATTCAACAAAGTTGATGTTGGTTTCTCAAAAAAAAATGTTTCTCATGATTCATCAATCATTTCACACACTTTTCTCTTGGATTTCATGAAATGTCTTGATGATATTTATCATTTAATGATCAATTAGTTAAAAACCCGGTTTTCAAAAGAAACAAAAAGTAGGGTCAAAAATAACACCAAGCATCCTGTTATAAAAGTTGTTTATAAAGGGTGATACGGTCAAAATTTGGTCAAGGGAAAACGCGTGTAAATCGGTGAAATCGTTTATTTAAAAAATCAAATTAAATTTGTTTTTAAAGTTTAATTAGTATAATATTCAGGAAAAATATTCAGTTAGGCTTCCGCTTTTCCAAATCCGAATTGCCGGGCCTTACGCTTAACCCCTGCCATCAGATTTTGTACAGCCACCTTGTCCACCTTCTTCGCCGCAGAAAGCCAGTTTGCCTTGAACTGCTGCTCGTGCTTAGCAGTTTTTTTGATCTTCTTTAGGTTCCACTTGACAATAGCCCAGTATTTCTCAATTGGGCGGAGCTCTGGCGTGTTGGGAGGGTTCTTGTCCTTGGGAATCACCTGCACGTTGTTGGCGGCATACCACTCCATGGCCTTTTAACCGTAAAGGCAAGATGCCAAATCCGGCCAAAATAGTACGGAACAACCGTGTTTCTTCAGGAAAGGCAGCAAACGTTAATTCAAACAGTCTTTCACGTAAATTTCTTGGTTGGCAGTCCCGGAAGCTGCTTTTCAAGCCACAGGTACCAGATATTTCTTCGCAAACTTTGACAGTTTCATGTGCTTAAAAATATCTGCTACTTTCCCCCTTCCTTTTGCCGTACAAAACTCCTGTTCCGGAAGCTGCTTGTAGTCGGCTTTGACGTAGGTTTCGTCGTCCATTACCACGCAGTCAAACTTCGTCAGCATCGTCGTGTACAGCCTCCGGGATCGCGCTTTGGCCGTCGTATTTTGTTTATCATCGCGATTTGCAGTCACTACCTTCTTGTAAGTCGATATTCCCGCTCGTTTTTTGGCTCGATGCACGGTTGTAGACGATACACCCAGCTTATTTGCGGCATCTCGAAGAGAGAGGTTAGGGTTTCGCTTGAAACTACCGGCAACTCTCTTTGTCGTCTCAGCGGCTTCCGGTTTTTGATTTCCACCCGATCCAGACTTCCTGGCTGTCGAAAAACGTTCCCCGAACACTTTAATTACATTTGTAACGGTTGATTTGGCAACTTTTAGCGATTTTAACAGCTTTGCGTGCTAGTTGCGTGCGGATTTTCGCGATGCGCGAGCAAAATTTTGATACGCTGCTTTTTTTCCTTGGACGGCATTTTGACAACTGAAGAGTGAATTCCAAAATCAAAATAGGAGCAACATTCTACACACACACACACACACCTTCAAAATGAGGGGTGTTCAGGTTTTTTAAATTCTAAATTGAAAGAAGTACGTCAAGTTGATATTGACCAAATTTTGACCAAATTTTTTTTGTGTGAATTTATTTTAAATTAGTTCAAATTGTAATTTTCACACAAAATTTTCAAAAATTACAAAATAGTCCAAAATACCTAATCATACTTTTTGCCGCCTTATTGTATGGAACTGCCCCATAGTGCAGTGGTCCAGGACGGAACTTTATCGTGACAAAATTAACTACGAAGATACTATAAGACATAGACAAATGGTGTCTTCCGCCAAAATGCTCATCAAACCATGTGCTTTGATAATCTTAAATCAAATATTAGGGTGTGCCATTTTTGCATGATTTACACATAAAAACTTTTTTCAGTGAACAGATAGAGCCAAACTGTCTTCTACAAAGTTGTAGCCAAAAGTTTTTGAGGCAATTTTACCGAATACACTACATACATATGACGTTTCGTAAGCGAGTTATGATTTTTTTTAAATATTGAAATGTTGGGGTGTGTCAAAGAAAACAGTATTCTGGCTCTATTTTTTGTGAATCAACTCGAACAATAAAAATGTTTTCTAGGCATTCGTATGAAATAAAAATATACACATATTTTTTCGCAAAGCGCAAACTTGTATCTGGAGGCGTTTCATTAGTTATAAGGGATCTTTTTTTTAGTAAAAGTTTGTATTTTTTAAACTGTCATATCTCGAATTTGTGCAAACTAAAAAAATATTTTATGATGAGAATATTTAGTTCAAATATCAAATATTCGATTGTGAAATTATAGAAGAGAGGTTATTTTTTAAACTAACGAAAAACAAATTTTAAAGTTTGTTAATTTTCTGTACAATTTCGCACATCTTTGAAGACCCTGTGAATGAGAACATCCAAATTTCTCGTACAAACGTCATATTTTATTCGTTTTGTTATCGGCTGATTTCATTGCTATGCTTAATTGAGCGATTGACTACATCCTCGTAATGACACCATCTTCGTAATTAATTTTGTCGCAATAAAGTTCCGTCCTGGACCACTGTGCATTGGCATGATTGAAATTATGCGATTCTTTTTTAAAATGCGCTTCTGTCAAGTTAATTAATGGATTTTCAAGAGATATTTTTGAATTTGCAAAAAAATCAACACTTAAAGTAATTATCCAACTCAACAAGCCTCTTTAGGACCCGTGCTCAAAAATTCCAGTTTTTACATCTTTTTAACTACAACTAATCAAGGACTTTGATGTGAGAAAAAAAAAGTTATTTTGTTATTTTCCATAGAAATTGTTTATCTTATAATTTAGGGTTTTTCATTTTTCAAATGTTTTACTTTGCATTTTTTTTTCTTATTATAGAGACTTTCAGCCTTGGGCTGGTTTGTCTCTTTCTAAGCGCACATCTTTCGAAGTAATGATGACTAGCATCTCACAAATTCTAAAACCACCAGACCATAGAAAGTGTACTATGTATGCCATGACCGGGATTCGATCTCATGAACTTTGGCGTAGATGACTTGAACTCTAACCACTATGTCGAAGCCGCTGGCTACATGCATTTTTTTAGATAATCTTAGGTTGTAACAACGTGTTTGAATAACTTTTTAAAAGCACTGCAACATGCGTTAATCACATTCTTCAACCGTAGATCCGTGAATGCTGCATTCTGGCCCGAGTGCTCCGGTACGAACCGCAGCAGCAGATCGCCGTATCGGAAAGCGGAGGTTCCATGGAGTACGCCTTTTTCGTGCTGAGCGGCCAATGTTTGATACTGCAATGCCTGAAGACGATGAAGAAAATGCGGGGCAAGCGCGAATGCTACCGGTTGCTTTCGCCCGAATCCGGAAGCAAGCAGGTGGCCATCGCCGAACGGCTGAGCAAACGGAAGGACTCGGACGTCCTGGAGTCGGTTCTACCGGCCAACATCCGAGCCACCCTGCTGAGCATTAGAAGCCGCGGAAATTCCTACGAGGATGCGGCCAACAGATCGGACCTGTTTGAGGATAATCCGGAGAGGTTGGCCGTTTTGAAGGTTTTGGGGGAATTCATCGTAATTAAAATGTTTTAAGTTTAATTTACGATTATTCTTTTCAGACTTCACTGCCGGAGGAAACCTTGGAGCATCACTTCATAGATGTCGGAAGCTACAGCTGTGGGTCGGTGTTTGGTTTGGGTGAACGAATGGAAGATCGTTCGATCGTGGCCCGGAACCATGTGCAGTGTATGCTGATCCCACGATATTGGCTCTTCATGAAGCATCAAAATACCGGAAACGTGTGGCAGAGAATCAAGATGTATCTGGACTTGGCCATTCCCAGCAGGGAAAGCTTATTTCAGCAGTTTTTGGACGATCGAAATTGGATGGCCTACCGGAGGAAAGTGATCAAGGACATAATCGACCAGCGGGGAAGACAAAACAAAACACGACTGATTGATGTGCCTATCATGTGCCGTGTCGAGCAAAATGGAAGCCATTAATTTTCGACGATTTTCTTAGACATCCGGTATGAATTTTTGGCGTTTTTTTTTCTTTCTCTCTAAATTATGCAAGGTTTAAGCTATCTGATGCTTTGTGCGTTGTCAATGATGTGTAAATAAACATGTCTTCATGAGTATCTTGACAACCGTCTTAGCTAATTAGTGTTTACAATCTGCAAGCAGACCAATAATCGAACCAAGTGGCTTCTGTTTGACTATCAAAAGGTCGGCGGTTTTTTTGGCCGTCGAACCTACTTATCTGTACCTAGTGTGAGGACCCATCGAAGAAGATGAGATAAGAGAAGGATAAATGCCTAATTATGATTTATGGCAAATAGATGAAGCGGCTGCTCGACAAAGTCGAACATTTTTACATTCGTCGTTACATCATAAGACTATACGATCTGGACTCGTTTGCCTCCGAATGGTTGCCAAAGTTTGGGGTTTTGTGGTTGGAGCAGAGCGACAATCGATTAGGTCACGAGATTCACAAAAGGCATTTATTGGAATTTACGAATTTCTTTTGAAATTGCTTAGTTTGTTGAATTAACATTGACCACCGAAAGAAGAAAAATCATTGTCAAAAAAAATCCTATACTATGTGTTGAGGCACACTTTGGCGGCATCAAACGCCAATGTCACGAATTGATGCGGCTTGACATTTCTCGATCATGGTCGTCACAGCGCTGATAGAAGCCGGTTGATGCTGCAGTTGTTGTTCGTTTCAGATGACTCTGGGCGAGGGAACGATCTGATATGTCTATAAATGCGAGCAACTTTGTTTTTTTTTGCGTTCAGCTGCTTCTTCCGATGCTGTTGTTGTTAAAATTCTAGCTTTTTTGTTGGATAGAATCTAGATTTTTCTAGGAGAATTTGATGACATTTGCACAAAGTAGATAAGATAATTTGGAACGTTGACGACTTTACTGAAGATCAGCTGTTGTCCTTGTAGAACGAGTATCTGGTGAAAATTCTCGAAAGCGGTCAAACAAATGATGGTAGTTCATTGTTTTTGTTATAAATGACTGATCAGAGATTTTTTGTTAATTGGCACCATCCTCAGGGAGACTGGGATTTAACTAAAAATGCTTAAGATTTTAGTGTTTTAGGAATAAAGTCCTGTATGACCTAGTAAATTGTGAGGTCCTACTTACAGAACAGATGCATGTTCTTTGTAATGGTTCTCAACTCTCGAAATCGACATAAAACCAAAGTCGATCATTCTTTGAACTTACTTTGCGCGCAGCATGTTTCAGAACATGCTATTCTAATGATCCGTACTAATGGAAACCGTTTGACAAAAAGTTGTCAAAAGTTACAGTTAAGAGAAGCTTTATATCTTGAGAAAACTGGATGTTGAACTATATAAAAAAAAAATCATTTTGGTAGCCTCAAAAATTTATGGTCCATGTGTTTTACGATTCTAAAAAAATTATCAGTTATGTCTAAGAGTTATACAGCTATTTTGAATTGACTCTTTGAAATTATCCTACGTTAGGTAGACCAATGAAATAGATTAACTTCGTCTAAAATAGGGTTTGGAATAACGAAAATAAATCGACAATTATGTACGATTTTCACTTTTTGTTTAATTTGAAATATCTCAGTTATTTGTGAAACAATTTTAACAATAATCATTTAGAAATATAGCAATGGGTCAGTCTTGATGTAATTCAAAATTTAGGAAAGAGTAGAAGAAGTGTAAGTGTGTTAGAACCACTACCGTAAAAGTACTGAAAATTAAGTTCTTCAGCCTCTGTGCCTGTGCAAGTTTTGAAAATAATTTTGAATTTTTCACCTCAACGATAGAGTTTTGCGTAGAACAAAAGTTGCTTGTGATCATAACACTTAAATTTATGAATTCTTCAGCGACAAAAATTTGGGTTTAAAGAGTTCCAATGGAAAACCCATTGTGGAAATCGATTTTGAAAACTATTTTTAGGCTTTTCATTCAAAAGCTGTTAACGTTGAAAGGTGTCAAGCTATAGCACAAGGTACTCCACTTAATGCTGTTTTTTTTTCATCCATAACTACCAAGTTCACGTTCAAAAATTCATTTTAAATGAATTCTAGTGCAAGTTCAACACTTTTTTGTTGGTGAATCGATTTAAAAGTCTTTTTTTTCGGTTCTCAAAAATTATAATTTTTCGTCAACCGAGCAAATTTTTTTTAACCTTCCAAAGCCGTTCGCAAAATTTCCGTACAAATCTATTTTTGATAAATTTGACCTGCAGTTTACGTACGTTCTCCTGGCCGCAAATATTGACCGATTTCGATGAATTTTAATTCATTGTATAGATAATTTATTCTAGTTTCTCAATATTGAAAAATAAAGATGAAATATTCTACGAAATCACCAGTAGCTGATTCCGAATGAAAAAAGTCCCGAAAAAGAGCTCTTTTAGAATGCCTATAACTTGAGACAGGTTCCAAATATTGCGCTGATTTTATAATATTTGGAATTGTCAAGAATAAATCTATCCATGGATGTATAAATTTTTGGTGGTCCAAAGGAAGTTTTGGCCGCTATCCCGGAACTTCCGGTAGAAAAAATTCTCACTTCAAAAAAGTCACCCAATTTTGGCTTTGCATTGCTGTATCTCGCTTACCAATGGAGCGATTCTCTGAATTCAAATTTTAGTTTTTTTTCGTTAACTTTATTATTCTTTTGTAGATCATAGTTGGTTCCTCAAAAATCTCAAATGTTCAGTATATTGTAATGAAAATCACATCTTTTTTGTCATTTTTCATACTCCCCCTCATGTCGGTGGGTTTACCGGATTTTGTTAGCGTGATTTCTCTAAAATTTGAACTCAAATTGGTCACTTTTTATATACCTAGAGATTCATTAGAATCTCCTCTTTCGATTGACATACTTTTTGTGTGGTGTTTTGAAAATTTGTAGCAACGTTTTTCGAATTTACTGGAAGCTGTCAGATTTCAACCAGTTTGGCCCACATTTTCAGCAGGTTGGTGTACAAACCTCGCACCCCTCACGTAGCAGCGGGAGAAACAAATCCTTTAGCTCTCTTTTTGTCGCTCACCAAATCTACCACCCAACCAAGCAGCAGGAGGAACTGTCGTCTCGCCGCGTGGTTTGTTGTTTGATTGTGCTGATGCTGATAACGAAATGAGTGCTTTATTGTTGTAGGAATTGCTTGAATCTTTTTTGATTTAATATTTTAATGGATGGGCAACATTTCTAAAGTTCACGTCCATGATTTCAGATTCAGATTACAGATTTCAGATTGCAGATTTCAGATTTCAGATTCAGATATCAGATTTAAATTTCAAGATCCGATATCAGATTCAGATTTCAGATTCAGATTCAGATCTCAGATTCAGATTTCAGATTTCAGATTCAGATTTCAGATTCAGATTTCGATTTCAGATTCAGATTCAAATTCAAATTTCAGATTCTAATTTCAGATTCCGATTCAAATTCCGATTTCTAATTAAAGTTTCTGATTAAAATTTCAGAATATTTGTTACTTGAGTCATAGATTTTTTGTCTCCTGCAGTAGACACTGCTTGAAATAAAAGAAAAGAATCATGATAACATTCAAAACAAATGTATCACTGAAGAATTCTAATGATAAAATATCTAATAAGATTCAAGAAGCTTATTTCAATTTGGAAAAATAATCTTTCTCTATTTTAAAATCAGAACATTTACTACGCAAAGAGGCATCAGCATCAGCACAATCAATCAACAAACCACGCGGCGAGACGGCAGTTCCTACTGCTGCTGGGTTGGGTGGTAGATTTGGTGAGCGACAAAAAAAGAGCTACAGGATTTGTTTCTCCCGCAGCTACGTGAGGGGTGCGAGATTTGTACACCAACCTGTTGAAAACGTGGACCAAACTGGTTGAAATCTGGCAGATTTCAGTAAATTCGAAAAACGTTGCTATAAATTTTCAAAACACCACACAAAATGTATGTCAATCGAAAGAGGAGATTTTAATGAATCTCTACGTATATAAAAAGTGACCAATTTGAGTTCAAATTTTAGAGAAATCACGCTAACAAAATCGCGTAAACCCACCGACACGAGGGGGAGTTTGAAAAATTACAAAAAAGATGTGAGTTTCATTACCATATACTGAACAACTGAGATTTTTGAGGAACCAACTATGTTCTACGAAAATTATAATAAAGTTAACGAAAAAAAACTAAAATTTGAATTTAGAGAATCGCTCCATTGGTAACCGAGATACAGCAATGCAAAGCCAAAATTGGGTGACTTTTTTGAAGTGAGAATTTTTTCTACCGGAAGTTCCGGGATAGCGGCAAAACTTCCTTTGGACCACCAAAAATTTATACATCCATGGATAGATTTATTAGGAACCTGTCTCAAGTTATAGGCATTCTAAAAAGAGCTCTTTTTCGGGACTTTTTTCATTCGGAATCAGCTACTGGTGATTTCGTAGAATATTTCATCTTTATTTTTCAATATTGAGAAACTAGAATAAATTATCTATACAATGAATTAAAGTTCATCGAAATCGGTCAATATTTACGGCCAGGGGAACTTACGCAAACTCTCGGGTCATATAGACCCGAACAGCCTAATTACGGATTTTTTTGAGGGAGCACTTCCGGTGGTCACAGGAAGTTGCCTGGTACTACAGATTGGGTATTTCGTGATTCCCCAGAGAGGTTTTTAAAATCAAATTTTAGCGATTTTTTCTCGAAGAGTGATTTGAATGTGCGCTTCGGGTCATATTGACCCGAACGACTTTGGAAGGTTAAACATGTTTTCGTGTATTGGAAAAGAAGAAATATTTTTGTTAAAAAATAAGTATATATTACAGTAACAAAAAACTTTCACACAAGAAAATTTTGAAAATACGTAGCCTTCCGTATAAAAGAGGTGTGCTCATTTCACCTCGGGTGCTGAAACTGAAAAATTTAGTTCGGAGCAAACTCAAAATAACTGTTATTTGTGTTTGCATGTCTTATGGCATTTACAAATAAATTTTCAAAGGTTTTAATTATTTTTATCCGCAAGCAAAATTTCGTTAATTAACAATCATTTCGAATCTCAAATCTACACGGAAAATAATAAAAAGGTAAAATTTACCGAGTTAGCAATGGTGAACGCTCGTGAAAGCCAAAAAGGTAACTTCTACCTCTTCGAGGTGAAACTCACAGCGAGGTAAAATTTACCTGAATCGAGGTTGGAAAAAAGGTACAATTCACCGAGAAAAAAGGTGAATCCAAAAAAGGTGAATCCAAAAAAGGTAAATCTTACCTCGTAGCGAGGTGAAGTTCACCTGAATTGAGCCCAATAAAAAAGTATAATTCACCTAGAAAAATAGGTAAATCGAAATAAGATAAAACTTACCTCGTAGCGAGGTGAAATTGACCTGGATTGAGCTAAACAAAACGGTACAATTATCTCGAACAAAAGAACTATTTGCCGAATCCGTTTATTGAGGTTAAGCTGTTTTGTCGTTCAGAAGGGAAGTTTTGTTTCGTGCCAATATGGAAAAATCGGAACAGAATGGTAAGTTTTTTCTTAGCTATTATTTAGTTGTGCTGGTTCTCATCATAATAATTTGCTTTTGTTTCAGATCGGCCCAGCTTCGAGGTGTATTCCACGTCATCCTCCAGATATCATTCCGGAAAAGCCGGACCTGACTGGATAAGTCGCCATTATGGCGCGGAAGAACGAGAAGCCGAATTGCCACGAACCTGGCGAAAAAAGGACTTACCTCAATACTTTTTAAGCAAGGTGATATATTTGAAAAATAATATAATGAATTGTCCATATTTATTTATAAAATAAATATAAATTTTTCAATGAATTTTGTTTCATTTTTATTGAAGAAACCAACCAAACCAACTAGCATTTACCTTTCAAATCAGTGAATGGGAAAACGATATTATTTACTATTTTGCTAGGTGAATGCGAAAAAGGTAAAATTTACCATTTTGCTAGGTGAATTGAAAAAAGGTAAGATTTACCTTTTTGCTAGGTGAATGAAAAAAAGGTAAAATTTACCTCGAAAGAGGGGTGGAAAAAATTCACCTCGCAAAAAGGTAAATTTTACCTTTTTTTTTATTTTCCGTGTAAGTCCTCCTTAACACGGCTATAACACTCAAAATTAATTTTGATCTAATTATTGATCTAATTGGCGATTACGAAACTAATTTTTGAATGAAAACTCAAGAAAAATGCACATTTTCAAATGTAATTTCTTGAAAGAGAAGCTAATAAACATTTATTTGAAACTTGGAAAAGCCCCATCAATTGATAAGCTAAATAGACAAAACAGAGTCAGTCATTGATCTATTCTTGTAAGTGTCAGACGTGTCTGAATGCATCTCTAAATTACTAAATTGAGATTAATCAGAATCGTATAATCACTGATAAACTGATATAACTCTGCACCACATTTCCATCAACCAAAGGTTCGTGTCTTAACTGCTTAGTAAGTGATAAATACACTGGTTGTGATGGGGCGCTAGCATTCAAAAATTACTCCACGTGTTCTAATGACACGTAGAAAGATATATAAAAATTTCATTATCTACCCAGCATTTTTAGCCTACTTCAATTTTTCTGCGTGCAGAATTATAAGTTGCTACACTGAACAAAATCGGGCTATATAATATATCGGGTCAATCCAATAACTTCTATAAATAAGGGTCTTGATAAAAGATAATAGCATTTCTAATGAAAAGTAAAAAAAAATCCAATAAATTCTAGCACTTGGTTTTGGTTGATAAAAATCCGTCTGAAACTACTAAAAGATCCAATAAATTCTAAAAGGCAGTCACCCGTAGTAAAATGCATAAGAAGATCCAATAACTTTTATCAAATTTAAACCATTTAAATAATATCGATTCTGAAAAAGAAGATTATTCGTTCGTAAATTAATCATTGTTCATTTTCAAAGCTCAATCCAAAATACTGGTAAGTAGTTTATTTTGATCTGCAATGCAATGAAATAATGTGATTATTTTTATTCCAGAATGAATAAATGCGGAAATAGCAGGA
>NC_073691.1:84359469-84389689 GCF_029784155.1 Uranotaenia lowii
GTATGTAGTTTTAAGTTGTTATAAGTATGATGGGTAGATGTTTCTGTACAGCTGCTTTTCGTATGAAAAGTTTGGAAACCAAGTACGAGCATAAGCTGACGAATTTAAAACTTTTTATATTCGTTTGTCCCAGAAGGTAAAGTTTTGTGTGATCAACCGTTTTTTTTTAATTATTTCAATTTAAAATTGAACATTTAATTTTTAAACATATTAGGTATAATTCCTACAAAAAAAGCTTTCAACAAAGTGCAATCTCGGAGATGGATTCTGAAATTTCTAACGAGCGCACTACATCTGCTGGTATACATTCAGGCGTTTTAGATTCAGAGTTTTCTAATGACGTTCCACGCAAGAGTGTCCCATGTGACTTTTTTGGTAATTTTCACTTTTTTGCCGGAAACATTACCTTTTGGTGTTAACTTTAAAAAAACTCAAAAAAGTATACTTTGTTTCGAATTTATGCAAAGTTTTCATTAAGGGGGTATATCTATATGGATGTTTCTACGTAAGAATGTCACATTATATAAAAATGATAATTTTTGAATAACAGCTTTTAAGATGTATTGATTTTGTTTTAAACTGTCAACTATAATGTCATCCAATGTTGATGTCGTGAGAAAAGTCGGTGACAGAGAAAGAAAGAGCCTGTAATGCGTTCTGTTTCAAATTGAATTTTTGATCCTTAAACTCCTTGAATTTTTGCTGAAGAGATTAATTTACTTACAATTTACTTACCAAATTCCATGAGAAAAAAAATGGTTATAGATATGCGTTTAAAAGACTCACATGAAAGGCGAACACAACAAAATATCGAAACGGTTCAAGGGATCGGAGACAATCAAATGCCTTCTGGAACGAAAATGATAAAAAATACTCAAAGTAAGCAACGTTACAAATACAAGAAACAAGGAAATGATATAAAAAAATAAAAGAACTCGTTGGATTTTTTTTGTTTTTTGTGTGATGGTTATAATAGTTATTATAAAAATCAATCTTGTCCATTTTAATAAAGTTTCTTCCTGTGTGTTTTGTGTTTGTTAGAAAGCTATAATCGTAATAATTATAATAATAACTATGCACTGGGCTTTTTGTTTTCGTCTATTGGTTGTAGTCTATTCTGTCATCAATCACCTCTTCATGAAGTCACGAATTTATGAGCTACTACTTGTTCAGATTCAGAATCAATGGGAATTACTGAGTTTTTTGTTTATAATTGAATATAGTATATCCATTCTAAAATTTATATGGTAAGGTACACCGGGGTAAGTGGGGACGCGGGGTAAGTGGGGACGCGGGGTAAGTGGGGACGGTGCCTATTAAAACAATACTGTGAATTATTTTTTCAAACTTTTAATGCAGAATGTTAAATTTACTTGTAATCTATCCAATAACTGTAAAAGAGATACGGTTCCGACAATTGCGGATGTTTACGGTGACTTTTTGTAAATTTTCTATTTTTAACTACGATGTGGAGTTGATGTGCATCTTTTTCAATCGCAAATTTCTCTTAAACTAGCTGGCTCTTGACGAAAAACTCTACATTGAAAGAATCCTTACATTCGGAACAACCAGTTAGGAAAAGGAACGACGGTTAAAAATTGCGAAAAAAGGGTTTATTTGCAAAAATCTAAAATTGTGTCTCCAAACCCTACCTGGGGTAAGTGGGGACGGCTTTATACATACTTGATGTTTACACATTTTTTCAATTTCCTCTCCTTCATTCAATACAATTTAGCTTTATTTAGCATTCAGATCATGAAAAGTTGGGAGAAGTACTTGTTTTTTTCTAAAATAAGTATATATTTTCGATAATATCGGATTACACACAATAATCATTGAAAGATGCCTTATTATTAGTACCATGAACTTTTTTCAAAATTTCGAACGATTCGAGCAATAAAATAACGTATTCAACCAAAAAAACACAAATTTTTTTGAAAATTTCCTGAGAAATCAAAGGGAAAATCTACCGTCCCCACTTACCCCATAAAGCGGGGTAAGTGAAGACACCAGCCGTCCATTACAATTTACGTGATAACTTTTTTCGCTTTGCGTTTATCAAGCTCATCTCTTCAGCACTTGCGAACAACATGTTCTGCATCACATTGAACGCGATTTTATCAAAATTGATCCACTGCTGATTTTTTAATGATTTTTTAAAGTTGAACTATACGAAAAACCGTCCCCACTTACCCCGGTGTACCTTACGTGTTTTCACAGTATTTTTGTATGTTTAACCAGATAATCAACTGGGCCGATCCGGAGACTTTCCGCATATTTCTTCCTTTCTCTTGATGCGTCTCCTCCCCTTATGCTCAAACATTCTATTTTTCTGTGCTTCCACTTTCAAATGCATTCTTTGCTATACCAACTCATTTTTAATAGTAATTTTAGTTCGCTACCTATCAAAATATAATAATAGTAATAATAATAATAATAAGAGTAATATTGTTTGCTTCACGGGAAAATTCCAGCCATATATTTTAGCAATAGATTTAGATTTTTAATTTACTTTTTTATTCGTTAAGATATAATAATAAGGAATATGAAAATTGTTTCTAACATTTGTATTCGTCCGTCCTCCGTACATATCTGTTTCAATCTACTGAAAGATTCTTCTCCCGAATGCCTACCGGACGTACTAGCTACACACTACACTTTTGTTTAAATCCTTTCGGCTAGTACAGCGAAAAAAAATAGATTAATAACTAAAAGGGTAGATAAACAAAAACAAATTGTGTTATTCTAGCTTTTTTCTTTTCTTCGTGGGATTAAATTAGATCGCAAAAATAAATTATAAATATATTCAAATGTTCAAAAATATAGTTCGTCTCTCACTCTCAAGTTCCTTCGTTCCATATAATATATACTTTGATAGGTTTTCTTTCTAGCGTTGTTCTAATTTGCTTCCAGTAAGGGTTTTTAATCTATGCTATTTGCGTATGTAATTTTAAGTCCAAGTTATAAAGAAAAATGCATTACGTTTGCTGCGGAGCTAAATTCCGCGTTGTACAAAAAGAAAAAAAACAAAAACAGATTGGTTCCTACGTAAAAATGAATAATGTTTTAATTTTCATTAGCAATAATATCCTACGAACATGGAGTTTCCTTTCCTTATCGAAAGATTAGAAGAAAAAACTATATACTCTTTGAAACCCTGGGGCCGAATTCAATCTGCTGCCTATAAAGTATTGCGACTTTCTTCATCCTATTATACTTTCCGTGCTCCACCTTCTGTCTTAGTTTGAAAATTTTCACTCAAACTAAAGAAGAACTCAATTGAGTTTGTACTATACGATGATTCATTTCTTTAAATTAATAAAATAAAGCAAACAAATAAACTACCAAAACTTTTCAGTTTGCATCGCGTCCTACTCTCACATCACATGCACGAAACTTTTATCTGTCTGCTAATTATAGTATCTTTCTTTGAATATTATTAGTGGGTATGTGTGTTGTTTTGTTTGTCAAATATTGATTGGTTTGTTTATAGTGAATTTTTCTGTCCACTTCCGTCTTTCACATTTATGCTCAAGCAAGCACATCTTTCTGTAAGATGTTTGCTTTCGTTTCGTTCTCAAAAATATCACTTATGTCATCAAACTAAACTCTCTATCTCTGCTCTGCCTGCTGAAAGTAAAAATATTCCATATGTTGAAGTAGCAGCCGCTACTTCCCGTTCGGGATTCAGGAAAACTCCCACGTCGTCGTTTGTGTGCAATTAGTGCAATTGCTCTTCTCTCCAGCGACTGTTGCTGATCGACCAGGACCAGGGCTGCTGATTGGCTCGCTATAATTTTATTAGTTGCTCCTAGAGTTTGATTGTTATCGATGATTTGCTACGATGGGTTTTTAGATGCACGTTTAAATGGTTGTTTGTTTTGCTTTCCATATAAGAGGTTATTATAAGTTGTGAAATTTGTATCTATCGACAATACACTAAAGAAGGGGGAGGAGGAGGTGTGCCCCTCTCGCCCAATGCGTGTACATCTTACGCCTGCGATGTAACCGGGGTCTGACAGTAGGGACACTCGCGCTGCGTCGCCGCACAGGAATCACACAGAACGTAGTGGTTGCAGGGTACCAATGTTACCGAGCGGTTGTTCTCCTCGCACTTCATACACTTGGTTGCGGTCTCGAGATACAGAACCTTTTCCACCTCTTCGATTTGAGCGCGTAACTTGGTCTAAAAGAAATAAAAAGCATGATGATGGTGAATGAGATCACGTGACTAAATCGTTTAAACCGGGTCCAACCTGAATGTTTTTCAACTTTTGCAAGGGCATACCGCGGAGCTCGCTGGCACGGTAGTTGGCAGCACTGCTTCCGCTAATACTAAGCTGTTCGAGCTTTTCGTTGAGGGCTTTCACGTGCGATAGGGCTTCATCACGCTGCTGCTCCGCAATGACGGTCTGTGAACGTGAAAAGAAACCATTAGATTAGTATCTAGGATGTACCTCTCTCGCATTTTGATAAAGATTCTGGCTAATGTCTAGGAAGCAAAAGGGACTTGCACAGCAATTATAAGCAACTGTCAGAGTGCACTAACTTGACCCACGAAATTAATTTTTGAACGTTTTTTTACACCGATGAGGACGCGGCTAACCATTGAGCTGTTTAGTCGAAAAAGAACATACAATTGAAGATCTGGATTTTTTAAAACCAACCCCACGTTCCCGAATGTGTCTTGTAATGTCTAGTTTTTGGGCCAACAAAGTTCGCTCAGTCCCAATATCTCTAGCATGATGTTACAATTAATTATTCTTTCTTATTTGACGATACGATTAGAGCTTATTTTGCAAACATTTTACTTTACCCATTTCCCTCACAGATAAATCAAAAGCGCAAATGCAATAAACATTTCTCTGAGTACTTACGGCGCGTTCGTAAATTGATTTTTTTGGGTGATGCATCAGTCGATTGATTTGTTTGGTAGATGTCAAATCACTTTCCATATGCTTTTGCATACGTTTGTTTGGAGTTTACGAACGCCAGCATCGATAAAAAAAATCACTTCGATAGAAAAAATCAATTTACGAACACGCCGTTAGAGGAAGATCACTGAAATAAAAACTAGATCAAACAAGAAACAACTTTGAGTGAAAATCGCTCGGCGTGTAAGTTGAAAACCAAAACAAACGAAAAAAGCTTGAAAAGTTGGCAGCATCGCCTTGCCATTCGCGTTTCCGGAAAAAGCGTTTTCCGAGACGGAAAATTTGCCGTGTCAGGCCAAATACGCAAGAATCGAAAGGTTTGGCCCGTGAGCCAAGAAGGCATTCCAGAAAGGATTTCCATAATTCCGTTCAGCTTCCGATCGAGCGGGAGAAAGGTTTGCCATACCGATTGGCCTGCGGAACAAGCCATTCCGAGCCGAAAAATCGGTTTTGTGTTCTCACAAGAGGCGAAAGGTTTGATCCGTGGTCGAAGAAAGCCCGAAAAGAATTTCTACCATTCCGTTCAACTTCCGATCGAAGCGAAGGATAAAGGTAAGCGAAAAGCTGAGTCATTAATGAATGGCCATTAACCAAACGGCGCACATGTTCGCAGGTTTGCCATACCGATTGACCAATACAAAAGCCGGCCACGCAAGCACAGAAGGTTGACAGCCAAAACAGAAAACACATACGAAGGGGTCGGAAATCGTAGGTACAAACCATTTAAAATCATCACGATTTACCGACAGTTTTCCCTTCAACAGGGCCCCTTCTTCTTTCCCCCCCCTTCTTCTTTATGCTTCTTTTCGTCTACGACAAGTTTTCTTTTTCGTCTGCGACGAGTCTCTTTTACCGTCGACCAGCCTTTTAACCTCTGAGTGACAATTCTGTCCGGGTTACGCCAGCACAGCACTTCTTGTGGCACCATATTACCAGCATTATCACTTGGTGCTATCCAGCGAACGAGCGATCAGCATTGCATTCCGCATCTAAACATAAACCGAGCATTTCGTCCCGCGGTACCCACCGCGTGTGTGTCAACGAGTGGTGCAATTGTCGTCGAGGCACCCTTTCACTTGTTTGGCCAGCAGATGACAAACGACCAGTGGCCAAGCGGAAGTCCACGGAGTGGACGGGTTCATCGAAGAGCGAGGCAGCGCATGCATCAGGTTTTGAGCAGGATCGAAGGTGAAATCGGTGCGAAAGGTGGCCGAGTAGCGAGCCACATCGCACGTGTTCCAGCGGAAAGCGACATCCAATTCTGGTGCCATTGTGCTCCGGATATCGAAAGTGGGATCGGCGCGACAGGTAGCGAAGCAACGAGCCATTGCGGGCGTGCGTCTGCAAGTAGCAGAATCGACGGTCGGCGCTTGAAAACAGTGCATGCGAGTCGAAGTGGTGGTCCGGATCGACAGCAGGTGTGTCGGCAAAAGGGCAACCGCCCCCGCATCGTAGGAGATCGGTGCACAGCAAGGTGAGGTGCAAGCCCCAAGCGAAAGCCGAACAGCCAGGGAGCCACCCAAAGCCAGCCATAAGGATACCGGTGACGCTGAAGACTGAAGCATGCACGTAAGTCGTTTTTGAAACATGTGAGGGTGGGAGAAATAATGGGTTTTAAAATTTAGCAACCCTTCAATAAAAGTTGCCCTATTTATGTTTGCAAATATATTTTGATTCATTCTGTGGTACCGACCACAATCCGCCACAATGAGGCGGCTCGCTTCGCTAGCCAGTTGAGCCAGTTTATCTTCCTGGGCAACGGTTAAAACATTCCAATTTAAGTCCGCGTTTCACGCGTTACCAATGTTTCAGTTCAATTGTTTATTTCATCGGATTCTGTAACAAGTTTTAGTTCGGGAGCAGTAGGTTGTTATAGCCCAAGCTTCCTATCCCGCGATTGGGCTGCCATATTGGACTTAGCTGGCGAGAGCCTCATTGCATATATTCAGCCGCTTGATTCAAAGCAGACGCTGTTTGAGCCGCCCCTGACCTGGAAAACACTGTTGCTGCACGCCCGCCACTGACATGGGGATCAAACGGGTGCGTAGATATAACTTAATAGATTGGCATAAATAAGCCCGCGAACTTTGATGACAATTTTTAAGACGTTTTTACTTTGAGGTGAAAAAAATCTCATTTGTATCAGAAACAGCTACGCCAGATAAACTCCTATCAGCTAGTTTGGAAGTTACGAAATCCCACTGCTATCCCACATAAGTAAAAAGTCTCTTACCTTGCGATTGCTCTCCTCCATTTGTGCCTTCCATGCCTCGCATGCATTGGTTGCCTGTATGACCTGCTCCTCCCAGTTGATCATTTGTGCATTCTTGTTGGCCAGCTCGTCCCGCAATCGGCCGAACTCGGATCCCACCAGCGGCGACATCGAGTACGGGTGGTTCGAATTGGAATTCTTGGCCGCGGCCACGATGGCCGCGTGCTGCTGTTGCTGCTGATGCTGCTGCTGTTGCTGATGCTGCTGCTGGGCCACTGCCTGTTGTATGTGGTTATCGAACAGGAGATTTGTGTTGTTGTTGCTAAGTTCATTGTTGAGAGAGTTCAATTCTGATATTCGGCTGTTGATGGAAAAGTACATTGAGATTTGCTGCTGAAATCAATTGTGCAACCCGTTTTACCTAAGCTCCGGACTAGCGGAAAGACCACCATCGCCCCCGGTCAGCACGGGAGAAATAATGTGCGATTGAAAGAAAAGACTATCGGTGTTGTTGTGGCCGAAGGAGTTAGCCATCTTGGGGGCCGAGCTGCTGCCGATGTGATGTGCTGCGCTGCCACCAAACATGGCATCGTTCATGCCAAACAGGTTCGAATGGGACGACGGGCTAAAGTTATTGCTCAGTGAGCTGCCAGGAATGTTGACCGGAGCTGATGTGCCTTGGAGGAGACCTGAAACCGGTACGAAATATTGCGTTGAATGATAAGTCAATGGACATTATTTTACTGATTAACACTTACCGGAAATCGAGTTTCCCATGGGCGAACCGGGAATATTGACCGGAGCTGAACTACTCGCTAACAAACCGGAAGAGGCAATTCCAGCTGAAATTGAATTGTCTAGTCCATGAATAGTATCGCGCCGCGCTAGGTCATCTGGTTGGTTGTTTTGAGTGGTGTAAGTTGAGTTGGATATTGGAATTGGTGGCCGGCAGTTGTGGTGTTTTTTTTTTTTGTGGTTGGTGGTGATGAGGTTGAAACGCAACGTGAAAATGAACATGGCAATAAAGAAAACAATATATGAGTGTCGTGCAGTCTTCTAGGCTTTAAATTCGCACACAGGAAGCTGTTAGCTAGGCTTGGTTTTTTTTTTAACAAAAATCATTGAAGAAACTTACAGACACCGTCCAGTGAAGACGCTATATTTCTAAGGTTGAATGTCAAACACATGCGCTTCCGTTGCTCTTTCTCCAGCGGTCCCAGCGAGAGATCATTGTCAATTGCCATAAGCTGTCCGAAAATTAAAGAAAGAAGAAATTGAATAACAATCGTGTTTCATTTGCAAAACTAGTTAACAGCTATATAACATCGATTTTTTTCGTTACTATCTATGCTTAAACTACACGAAAAAGTTTACGTCTTTTTCAAACTATCAAATTAAATAGGTGGTAATTTTAAAAAATCTATTAACCAACACTAAACAGTTTTGTAGAATTCTAGCAACATGTTTTTTTTATAAAAAAGACAGATTTTTACAATTCCTTGAATCAATGTATCATAGAGCAGAATAATTAAAAACTATTAAAATGTGATTAAGTGCAAGTTCAGTCTCACTAGTGTGAACAAACATCTGTTGCTAAGAATATGAATCTAAGTGCTTCAAAGAGATATAGCCAAACCAAAAATAAAACCGACATTTCAGACATTCAATCAACACAAATATGAGGCACTGAGCGAAAAGAATTCTGGTTTGTTAAAGAAGGTAATTGTTAATCGATTTGGTAGAAGACTTTTGAAAAACGTATGTTCCGAGGCTCGAACAATTAAAACCTGAGTTCTGATCGCTTCAGCTAGTGTGGCACACAACAGTTCGAAATTATGCGCAACACATTTTTTGTTTCGTCCGCTACTTTCGCTTGTTCTCCCACCTGTGCCCGCAGCTCCGGCGTGAACTCCGAAAAGTTGTTAGACAGTAGTGAGCTAGCAGCGGTGGTGCCGCCGTTGTTGAACAGCGTCGATTGTAAGCTACCGAGAGTGTTGTTGGATTGCGGGTGAGCGCTACCATTGCAGTTGGCGACCGATGCCGCCCCGAGTAGACTGTTACTGTGCTTTTGTTGCAGCTGTGAGCCAGGTGCTTTGTTGTGGGAACTATGATTAGAGCCGATACTGCTGGTGCTGGCCGATTCGCTACTTTCGGCGCTACCGTTCTGCAGCAGCTGGAAGAACGAGTGAAAATTCTGCGGTTCAAGTTCAAATGGAAGATTATCCTGCCGTCCTGCATCCAGATAGCTTAGTACACTCACCGCTAGCTCGTGTTTGTCCTTTTTGCTAAGCGGCACACCAAGTCCTCCCCCTCCCCCGCCACTATCCGGTGGTAATACTGACGAGATCATATCGCTCAGGGCAAGGGCCTGGCTGTCCAAGTCTCGGCTGTTGATTTCCTCGGTTACCACATATGCTGCGAATCAGACGAAACAATTGATCAAACAGTCAAGAACAAAATCCTAACCAAATTAAACATACGTTCAACGTGAGCGAAAGCGCAGAAGACCGACCGTGGGCAGTAACCGGCCTGCTGAACGTCATTGCACTTGGTCGATTTGTAAATTTCCGGATGAAACTGTTGCTCGGTGCGCGTGTGACAGTACTGGCAATTGTCTCCAGCTTCACAATTGGCCGGTTCACCCCATTCTTCACCATGTTTCACATTCGGGCACGGTGTTGATCTACAAACGGAAAAATATTAACTTATCCTCATTCCACAATATCAAGAAAATCTTCCCAAACCCACCGATATTTGTATTTCCGTGGGCTGCGCCGCTTGTCCTTGCTGTTGTGATACTGCGGACAGGCATAGCCCTGCCGGCACAGACGAGGCGGTCTTTTGCACGGTTCCGTTTTGTAGTTGGCCAGCACAAAGTTGGTGTCCTGCCACTTGGGATCCTCGTTCATAAGGTTGCGTTCCTTATCGAGCACATTCGGGCCGTTCAGACACTCGCCGCTGGCTTCCGCTGCCTGCATCGCTTCCAGCTCCTTGATGTCGTAAACCGGCGGACGCTGATCATGTATTCCGTGAGCGAATGCGCAGTGTGTTCCATTTTTAACGCAAAAACCGCGGGCATCGGTATCGTGGACACACATGCACGTTTTGTAGTAACGCAGGTGATAGCGTCGCTCGGTGTCGCCGGCTGTGCGATGCAAGAATGGGCAGCTGGAAACAGAAAATTAACATTTAGTTTAGGAAGGAATAGTTCATTCACTTATATTTGCTAGCTAAAGATGCCCCTATCCGATAGGTCCCATCCATAATTTAAAACAACGAACATGTACAAAATTTCACTTTATTTGGACAATTTTAAGACAACCCTCAAAGGAAAGAAAGTTAAGAAACTTATGAAAAAAGATAAAATCGTTTTTTTTACACTTCAAATTGTATATAACTTGATTAATGTTAAAATTCTAAATTTTAGAATTACTTTCTAGAAGACAGCAAAGAGATTTGAACTAAGAAAAAAAAGTTATCGATTTTTTACACCGGTATTAATACGACCGCGTAAAAAAACCGTGTTGATTCTGAAACATGAGGCAATAAGTCAGGTTATTTAAGACCGGAGACTGAAACCTGCTAAATTGGAACTTAGATATGAGACATGACACCAGAGATCAAATACATAAGTCTTGAGACCTGAGTGAGACCTTAGAACTGAGACATGTAAACTAAAAATTAAGACGTGATATCAGAGAAATGAAATGTGAGAAGTGTGGCATGAAATGTGAACAATAAGACGTGAAAAGTGAGACGTCGAATATTAGTAGTGAGATATAAGCCGTGAGCAGAGAGAAGTGAGACATGAGACGTGAGACTTGAAAAGTAAGAACTGAGACGTAGGACATGAGAAGTGGTGCTATACACATAGAACGCGAGCAGAAAAAAAAAATGAGACGTGAGAAGTGAGACGTGAGAAATGAGACATGAGAAGTGAGAAGTAAAAAATGAAACCTCATTTTTGGTTGGATCTGGAATTCGGATCAATAAATAACCCAGCAAACATAAAATCGCATTAAAAATGATAACTCAAGTCATTAAAAACGTTACTGCGAATCGTAATTCCAACTAACGCAAGTAAAAGGTTGTAAAAATCGTTACTCGAAGTTGGATTAAATGGTTTGAATCGGATATGACATGTTCGCAAATTTTGAAGACGATTTCGTTTTTAACAGCTTTGTTGTTCTCTCTGCGACCATCAGTGCAACCAGATTGTTAAAAATCAGATGGTGTATTTGCTGCCCAATGACAGAGACAGCAAATATTGTCGCTGGCAACGGTTCGCATGCGTTGAGAAAAAAACTTATGCGCTCTTGCATTCTTTCAGTATGTATGAATATGTTGTCGGATACCGTCCAAATCGTATACTTTTATCGCTTTAGCGAAAAGTTGAAAATATGTATATGTATATTGCCTCCACTTGGTAGGTAAAGGCTGTTTTTCGAGTTTCATACGATCATTGTAGAATGTATATGAAACGTATAACAAAGTTGTTGAGAAATATACCTACAAAAATGTTTGTTGGGAAGGAGGACAACCCATAAAACTCATAACCCTGATAAAATAGAAAATGCATAATAATTCTGAAGGTATAGCACCCAAGAAATCGAGAACGACTTAAAAAATAGCCTTCACTCAAGTTGGGCCAACGCTGGCCCTAGCGGTCCCACAACAGGGACAATTTCAATAAAAAAGGGCCTTGATAAGGAAAAGCAATGGTTCATGATGTGCTACATAAATGCACCCACTTTTACTAACTCCTCAAGATGATTTGGACAATAGTGAATATGCTGGTGCCCTGTTCTTGGAAAGCGATCGATACGATTGTTCATTCGTTTCTACTACAGAAACTGGAATGGTATGGGATACGAGGAAAGTCCCTCTGGTTAATCGAAAGCTATTTAACAGCTCGTCAACAATTTGGGTCCTTAAAAAAAGTATCAAGCGCCCATAACCCATAACGACAGGAGTACCACAGGGAAGCAACCTGGGCCCACTGATATGTTGGGTCTTGCACGGCAAAGTTCGGCTTTTCGCCGACGATACCTGTGTGGACGGACTAAACCGCCACTTGACAGTTCGTCATGAGCGTGCACGTCGCTCATCCAGTCAGTCAGCGAGTACGGCCCGAGCGAGCCGAGTGTAGCACCGCGTAGTCTCCCCGGCTTGGTTGGTCCTGTGGCCCGCCGATACTACTCCGATCGCCGGACCGGTCTGCACAAAACCCTAAACTCGTACAGCAATGCAAATCTCCTTCAGATAGTGGAATGGATTGGAAATGATTCCCTCCAGGAATACTTCAACTGCAATCTCCTCTCGTTGAACTTATCGAAAACCTCGTACATGCTATTTAATTCCGGATGTCGCTGCATACCACAGCTGCCGTTGATAAGTACAGGCAACACGATAATTGAACGTGTACGCGAATTCAAATATTTAGGATTACATTTGGACGATACTTTAAGCTGGACAGCTCACTTAGAGCATCTCAAAAGAACATTGGCCCCAGTCTGCGGAAAATTTCTGCGTTTATTCCCACCCACTGGCTGATAAACGTATAAACGTTTCACACGAGTCGAGCTTTCAATATCTTGTATCACTATGGGACAAAGCCTACAAAAGTCGTCTGAGAGAGCTGCAGACTATGCAAAATAGATCCCTTGAGGCTGTATTTAGATAGCCGTATTTATACCCGTCAGAACAGTTATATGATGTGGTCAATTCAGTCCTTCCGATACGAGGTGCTCAGGAATTTCAAACCCTCGTATTCACCCACAAACTTCTGAGAAGCAGAGATATTCATCACAACATGACGTCACACCGTTTGTCTAAAATTGTGAATCATCTCCACCTATTCAGAGTGAAATCTGAATTTGGGAAGAAGAAACCTTCGCAGGTAAACTGTACGTACAACGATCTACTAGACATCTTAAAACAGTGTTCATTGTCCTCTCGCTTCAAATATCAACTGTTATCAATTTGCAAACAAAACATCAATCGCTTTCTCCATTAGCAGCCCTGCACCAAATTGCTAAAAAAGCCAACACCGCCCAAAACTACCTCAACCAGCCGCAACAACCGATCATTAAAACACCCCGCCACCATCAGAATGCTGCCATATCTACGCTAAACACAAGTGCAAATATTTTCAATATATTATTACAAAATTGTGAAATAGTGACCTTTTATCTAACCCCAAGCATTCCTTCAAAGGCCGATAATTCGCTCACTGGAATACTCTTACGTTCTGTGAAAACAACATAGTAAACCCCGTGGTCTTAGAAATCTGGATCTTCAGTTGTACATTCCATTTCGAATGAACAATTACGGAGCTAACAGCGCCCTTATCGGCGCAATGAGATCATTCAATCGTTTCTCGGTGCATTTTGACTTCGACGTTTCGAGGGATGTTTTCCGAAGAAAAGTGATACGGGCCTTGAGGACCTCATAGTTATACCGTATTTGTTTATGCCGAGTGTTGCACTAGTGTTGCACTGGTGCACCACTAGGTGCTGTCAAACTGTTTGTTTATTCGGACGGTGTTGCACTGGTTTTGATCTGGTGTTGCACTGCCATCGGGAGGTGTTGCCCCGAAAATTTTGTCAGTGTTGCGAGAGAGCGTGTGAGTGAGCGAGGTAGCAATACACTGGCGACGATTTGTGTTTGTTTTTATCGGGTACGGTGGAACACTCCACGAGGGCAGAAAACAAAAACAGTATTAGACTTATACCGTATTTGTTTTCTCCCATCGATCAGTGTTCCACCGTACCCGACAAAAACAAACACAAATCGTCGCCAGTGTATTGCTACCTCACTCACTCAGACTCTCTCTCGCAACACTGGCAAAATTTTCGGGGCACTACCGCCCGATGGCAGTGCAACACAAGGTCAAAACCAGTGCAACACTGTCCGAATAAACAAACAGTTTGACAGCACCTAGTGGTGCACCAGTGCAACACTAGTGCAACACTCGGCATAAACAAATACGGTATTAATGTTAGGTTTTTAATTTTAATTTTAAGTAATCATTTGGATCAACATGTGATCCGTTGATAAGAAATAAATAACAAATAACAAATAAACGAATTGTTAACTGTTTTGGTAGGGTGTTGTGCCTGTTGGAAAAAAAACACTACAAAAGTGAAATGAATACAAAAAAACGTTATGAGTTAAATGCCTTAATAAAACTACTTGTAGAATTAAAAATAACTTATTTGACTTGGAATAAGCCGGAACGTCTACCACAGTAAGGTACACCGGGGCAAGTGCAAACTCGGGGCAAGTGCAAACGTTCGTCTTTTCTCTGTTACAAAAAAAGTAAAAAATATTTCTTCTTCTAGAAATTGTTATTTAGCCCCAAACAAACAATCTGACATAGATAAACTAAACTTTCTTTAAATTTTTCACTTAAAACACGGCACTGTTTGATCACACACGAATTCAAGTTCGTACTAGACATGAACAGTGTGTTTTTGTTTTGCATATTTTGGCTACAAAAAAAAGGCATTCAAATCCGAATTTTCGTTAAAAGGTGAGTGTTTGAGACTGATATTCAAGTGAAAGCAGAAAATTTTTGATAAATTTTCATTACACCCCGAATTTGTGAAAATAATATTCGCTCTTGTCAACCCACACTGTGGGGCAAGTGCAAACGACACTACCGGGGTAAGTGCAAACGCACCTTTAAGCCATGCAACATCAGCCATTTCAGAAAATTCATCACCAAAATGGTTCAGCATTATATTAAAATGGTCAGAAGGGGTATCCAAAGTGTTGTATCTGAAGCGGATGTTCGAAATTCCTTAATGCATTAGTAAATGAAGGTCTTTTGCTTAAAACAACAGTCACCAAAAATGGAGTTCCAAAAAGTTATCAATATTGCGAGAAAACAGCAAACATATTAATCAAAGTTGATAAAACGTACCGGAACATGTATTCAATTCATTTTAAGACCGATACACTGACTCGTCTGTGAATTAGTTTGGAAAAAGTATTGCGTTTGCACTTGCCCCCATAAACGGGGCAAGTGCAAATTTTGAAATTTTTTCACAAAAGCACCGTTACTTTTTACCAACATTTTTTAATTTTTCACTACCAATGGGAATTTGTTGAGAACTATTTTAGTGATACAACGAACGATAATTGATAATTTTTGAACATATACATATTTTTCTAGGACATGTGAAAATTGAACTATGGTGAAAACCGTTTGCACTTGCCCCGGTGTACCTTATACGTTATTATAGCGTTTTTTTTGATTGATTTTAACTTCGAATTATCGCGTTGAGCTTGAAAAACGACATGTAAAACCTGTGATCTGTTATGTGCCTTCAAAATAAGTCGCATCCTATAAATTTCAATATAAGATTAATTTTTAAAACTCAAAGAAACAGCAAATTATGATTGAACGATTGTATGATCTTCCTTAAAACTGTTCAAACTGTTCTAATTGGCTACAAACTTTCAGTCATATTTGAAACAGCACTATACGCTAATGCACATCGCGCAAAAACAGATTCATAATAATAAACATGAACTTGAGGCAAGGCCAATCAAATTATCTAACCCGCGTGTGTGTGTTTGAATGTCTGGTATGTTGTTGCCCGCTTCATCTGTTGTGCACAGTGAAAATGGAAACGAAAACAGTATGTAGGTACAAAACGAAAAACACCAAAATTATTCTTGTAGACTGTTAGGTATTAGGTCTACAGACACACATCTATCGACAGCAACGCGAAATCAGTCGATTGGAACGGGATGAGTAGCAAAAATTGAAAAAAATAAGAGACGTTCCCGTCCATTGCATCTTGTTTTGCGTCGCATTTTCGCTTTCATTCGACGGGATGGCACCAGGCCAGTCTGCCAGCCACGGCCCATGTGTGGATGATAGAAAAAAAAACTTTATTAGAACCTATCTGAGGCAATTTTTTGTTCCTTTTATTTTAGTAACTTGTTTAATCTCTAGCAAAACTTTGGTTATTTAGTAAGCTGAAGTAAGAAGCTACACGCACAGAAGAAATACCTTGCAGTTATTAAATTTTATGCCTTGGATGATTTCTCGGCAATTAATGATTGTGAATTAATATTTATTGAACAAAGTAACCCGTTGTTATTAGTCAAAGTTAGCAACCAAATAAATTTTCAATCCATTGTTACACTCAGTGATGTCAACCTTCCAGATTTTGTCTGGATCTTCCAGACTTTTTGGACTTTTGCCAGACATTTTTTTAGGTTTCCAGACTTCCAAACTTTTGTCGTTTCTTCCAGACATTTCCAGACTTTGAGTTTCGACATCAATATTTTGACAAAACAGTCATAATTAAAAATTTTCGTTGCAAAATGGCAGGAAATGATTCGATTATAATTGGAGAGTGAGGAATGCCATGAAGATAGTAGAAAAACAGGAAGGTAATCATGAACTTAGTACCGCCGACACCACCATAATGGCAAATATAATTGAAACTCTAGTATATCTAACAATGGTCTCAGGCATTGATACTGTATAAAATATATGATTATTCAACTAATGAGTGCTATTCCCTAGACTACAGCATTGCGGTCTGGCCACAAAAAAAAGATCGTCACCTATAAAGTTCGCCATCCAGACTTTCCCAGACATTTTTTTCTAAATCTTCCAGACATTTCTGAAAAACAGTTGGCATCACTGGTTACACTTCCTACAAACCCGTGTTTGATTAACTGTGTCTATCAGGTTATGTTATGGGCCTGACCGTTTGGTAGGAAGATTTTTTTCGGAATTCAGCAAGAATGTCTTCAAGCGTCTTAAGCACTTCAAGCGTCCCCGGAACGGAATGACTCCTAGGTCGCGAGAACTGGAGCACCCAGAAGTTTGCGGTGCAAACTCTTCTAGAATTCGAAGAGTTGTGGATTACGGTCAAGCCGGAGTGAATCCGGAAGGAACCTATGAAGTCTGTAGCCAGCACTGTTCGATCCGATACTAGCGTGCTGCTTATGCGCCACCCTAGAATAGGGACAGCACACCAAGGTCGAAATGCCCGGCTGAGACTCCCTTCAAGGCGAGTCCATAGAATTATCCGATCGGATAAAGGATCGAACTAGTGGCTCCACCGAATCCGCAATCGAAAAACTCGAGAATTTCTCGGTCACACTCAAAAAAATTAACAAAACCTAAAAGAAACATAAAAATTCCTCGGTACGAGATCGCTCATACCTGCATTTCGCATCACTGGACTACAATCCCCTCACCACCAGATGGCGAACGGTCATGGAAGAGGCTAAATTCAAAGTGAACATGTGGGAATCTCTAAGCGTTGCGCGTAGTGATGTGCTTTCCAAAATCTCGAATTAAAATACTTTGGTAGGATTTAATAACATTGCATATATTATTCCGATTTTCGAGTTTTATTTAGGGAATAATGCTAAATGTATGATAAAGAGGAATTCATAAAGGCAAACATAATTTTCTGGGCGTACAATTCATTTCATTTTCCGTTGGATATCCATTTCGTTTCTTATTAGACTAATGCTACTATATACAGATACATTCCTACTCTAGCTCCTACCAGTGCGTGCGATTGTATTGCTAACTATTTACATATACAAATCTAAACCGTGCAGTGCTTGGGCCGTCGACCGCGTTCAGAGGGTGCGGTCGATTGCTGTACAGCTAAATTTTAAAGGTCGGACGGATTCCAATAAATTCCGTCACGACTTCGACGAAATTATGTTGTAGGGGTGAACATAAAATTTCGTGAAATTTTATTTGAACATGCGATTTGCGCAAAGATAAAATTCGCCGCTAAAATCCGATTTTGGCCAAATCTGTCGTTGGCCGTGGACGGCGCTCTATATGGAGAATGAGATAGATGGCAGAGAATTATGTAAACGACTCACCGAATCAGTGTGGGTTGGACTCAAACCTTCTGCCGTAGCTTGTTGCTCTCCCGCTCAACCGCTTGTCGGGAGCTGATGACGTCGTCGATCTCGATCTCTGCTGGACTGATACCACTGACGGCTCTATCGATATCAGTTTCGGCCGATGCTGCGCTCCTGATCAGCTTGGCTTGATGAGGTGGCCGAACAGGAACCAGGTGATCCCGACGGATGTCGAAAACCGGATTTGGTAGTAACGGTGGCACGTGGCGTGCTGGCCGAGAATACGATGCGATGTGCTTGGGACCTAGCAACGAGGCTGGTGACGGTTGGCTTCGTTGCGGTTCTCGGCCGAGATGATAAGTCTGGTTATGGGCGCACGTTGTCGGAAGACGCTGTAGGGCGAAATCTGTTGCCTACAAGGCACAAAATTAGCACATGCACGAGCACGGGTTTTAATGCACGACTTTACCTAGTATTAACTATGTTTTTTCACGCACAATTTCGGCCCTATCTCGCTAGTTTAGCCTAGATGCGGGGCTAAACAAATTTAAAGTAAGTTAATCTTTAATTTTCAAAACCACATCACTATTTGATACCTTTGAATCAAAGGAAGAAAAAACGTATCGCGATCAAAGCGACTTCCATTCGCGTTCACTAACCAGATCGAAGTGATTGTAGTATGTACCCTCAGACCAGGGAAAACGATCTCGGGCGTTGACCTTAGGCGGAAATACGTTAATCCCGAGTAACCTTTACAATTTCTTCGGGATTTTGGCGATTTAATTTCGTCGCTCGTTTATCAATCGTGATTCGGGCCTTTCTATTACTTTCCCAACCCCTTCGCAAAACTTTATGGATTCCACCTTGAAAGGAAAAGCTTTAGCATTCAACCTTCGACACAAGGGTCGATAAAGGCATCGGATGGAAAAATGCAACTTGCATACAACTGGCAGAACCGGTGCATTCTACACGGTTCGAAAGAATTTAAAATTTACAAGGTGCGACCGCTACAAAACACCGGACTTGTTTTACGAAAATTTGGTTTTCGGAGTAAAACCAAATTTTCGTAAGGGAAACTTCTAAATTTTTAATTCTTAATAATTTAAACTATGTACAAGATAACAAACTAAACCTACTATTTACAAAAGCTGCTTTGCGATTCACCAAACAAAGGAGAATACTTCCGTTTTTAACGTTTCCCACTCGTGTTGATTAACTTGGTTCCACAAATAAAAACTAACCTTGATACTCCACAATGAGTTATCAAATACCTTACTGGTTCTTTCATCACGAACGACCTCAAATACATGATTTAATAAAGTTCAGTGAGAAATTTTCAAATATATCTCCTCATAAAACACAACAGATCAAACCCGACAACGAAACTCCAATCATTAGTTTGGAAAAATAACTCGTTTCGGTATTTATCGCATTCTTCTCATTCCTCTTACCAATTGGTCATATACCAACGCATCCCTCAAAACCGCATTCAAACAACGGAAGTCACCTTCAGCGTGCCTAACGCCAGTCAATTTACTTGCTAGCGACACCGTCTTACAAGTGAGAAATCCGACGATTCAACATAGTGTTTCACAACCCCGAATTTCACTTCGGTCAACTGAAACATCTTTGTTCACGAATCCATCATTAAATAATACATGCGAAAACTTTTTCGCAATTAAATAAAACCGTACAGAAAACTGTACACCCCTAATCCCGAACAGCTAAACACATACACCGAAACCAAGTAATCGTGTACGCGAGCGAAACCACGTCAAAACCGAAAGTAAACAAAAAAAAATTTGTCGCGAATTCCGTGTGTCCAACCAAATCTTCTTCAATTTTATGGTAAATATTCATTTAAAAACCCTCAAATTGTGTTTTACCGACCACTAAACGTTGGCTGATATGGCTATCCGTCTTATAATGGTGAGTTTTAATCCGAATTCTTTCTTTTTCAGCTGGAATTATCATTCTGAAGTGCAGACTGGAGGTGTCGATTCCAAACCAATGATGGTGCCGCTGTTCCAAAATTCCGTTCGGAGATCTGAACCGACCCAGTTGAAGAACGATCTGGACCAGGACGTCTACCCAAAAAGGAAACTGATATCGATCCTTCGGTAAGTTGTTTGGCTCGCACTAATTTGTTTTTTTGTTGTTTTCTTTTTAGGTGCTCCTGGACGACGTTGGTTGAAGGAAACGCATCCAAAAAACAATCCGGGGGACGAAAACTAACTCCCACTCCACTCCTTCTTACTCTGCTGTCAGGATTTTGGATCTCCGGTCGTTGAAAAGTGGATATTTTAACCAGCAATCTGAGATTTCTAACAACAGGAAATGTGGCCCCGGTCGGATAGTCCCGGAAGTGAAATTGAGTGAACTGGATTGGATCCCCGAACCCCAATGTATTCGTTTGTCTCCGAAGACAACTGGCCCAATTTGTGACACAGCTTGCCTCAAGGTGCCGTAAATTTTCCGGATCTGAACGCTGCCAAATTTGAATCCAGGCTCGATGGGAGGCTTTTTGCAGCTATTTGACACGAAGTTGGACCCAGAGTACTATCCTGCAATGGGATCATCAGAGGGTGTGACAGCTGCTCCCTTTTGAAAAGCGGGACGCTGGCCCGTGCTTGAGCCCTGCCTTGACCCAGATCTGTTTTCCCACCCCAAATTCTAAAATATAACTAAACCCTAACTATATACAAACTAAATCTTTAAAATAATAAATTAACGCAAAATAATGGAAAAATTTATAAAAAAAAATAAATAAAAATTTAAAAGTTAAATTCAAGATTTAAATATTCTATAAGTCACTCGATGTTAGTATGTAAGGACCTTATGTAATTCTAGACTTAAGGGAAGAAAACACCTGTACGTGGGTAAAAAAAAACCACTTAAGATAAGTTCTAACCTTAAGTTAAGCTTGTGAACTACCCACTAACATCAATCAACGAATGGAACTTAAATTTGAAACAATGAGAAGAGGTAAATTTTGATAGGTTCAGGTTAGGGAAATGTTGCTTAATGCCAGATTTGTACCTGCTTCTCATTTCCCTTTTTTTTCGCGATCGATGGATTAGTTTTCGTCTAGGTGGTTTATAGTTCCTCTCTCTTGTTCGTTTTAGTTAGGTCTGAATATGCCATAATCGCTTACACTATTTTGACAATCTGTTGTAGCCAGCTCGATATACTTGGGTTGCTCAACATCGACTACTTTTAATGTAGGCTTCTGAGTCTTATGCGATCAACGTTCGGGTTTCCCCACGGCCGAACTCACGCTTTGTTTCCGATACTCGTACTCCTCGTCAACGTCATTGCGACTCTGAGTTTCTGGACAGTAGGTCATCGTTCATACGGCTTCACCGTGGAACTCGCTCTTTGCTTCAATTCGAGGGGAACGCTATACGCGCTACTACAGATTTCGAAACAGATTCAGCTTTTTGGAATTTTTAGACAAACTTCTCGACCTTCAAATACTTGCAACGTCTCCTCTAGTAACTTCAAATTTTTGTAGTAGGATTCCCAACATTGCTTTGAAGGTGCGATATTTTTAGCAACCAGAGTAGAAATTCGTGGTGCGTGGTCCTTTGTTTGCTAAAAAAAATACATAGCTGATTTTTCTATTTGTTTTTCCCATGTCATGAAGAGTTTGAAAATTTCTTAAGAAATTTGCAATGGAAAATTCCGAGTCTTTTTCCTTCTACTGTTTCTAGATCATAACAATGACTCCCAACCACCCGTTTGACTATCGCCTGAATGTATTTTGGGGCAAGTTTCCCACAAAATCCCTTCCCCTTGTCGGAAAGCTCCATGTTCTTTTTCAGTACCCTCTCGCCCACAGAATAAGTCGGACAATTCGCATTAGAACGTAGGTTGTAATATGTCGCGTGTTTTTGATAAGCTTGCTTCAAGTTTTTACGTACGTCTTCGAACAACTTCCTCCTCTCTTCCGTTTCCAATTGTCCGTTACCCGTACCAGTGTCCCTCAGATAGCGATACTCTCTTCCATCTGAAACCCTGTTCCGACCAAATAAAATGAAATAGGGCGAATAACGTGTGGCTTCATGAATCGAATTCCTAACGGCATCCGCGATAGTTTGAACATTATTTGCCCACTCCTTATGATCTTTCTTGATGGACGCACGAATCGCAGTCGTAATCACGCGGTTGACCCTTTCCGAATCGTTAATCTGCGGGTGGTAGTTCGGTGTCCGCCAATGAGTAACATTGAATTTCTGCAACAAATTCTGGAACTGTTTAGACACAAATTGCGATCCGTTATCCGACAAAACCACTTCTGGTACTCCGAAAAGCAAGAATAGGGAGTTTTCAACAAAATGCACCAGAGAATCTGCAGTAGCTTGTCTAAAAGGTTGTACGATCACGAATTTGCTGAATAAGTCTGTTACAACCAGCAAACACGTGTTTCTCTTCTTCCCCGAAACAGGCAATGGACCAACGTAGTCCATCGTCAGGAATTGCCAGGGAAATTCCGCAATTTTCTTCTGCGTCGACATAGGAGGTGTTGTGTTCTTGTTTGTTGCTTTACTCATCTGACAAACCAGACAGGCCTTGCAAAACCGTTTAGTTTCCGAGCTCATCAGAGGCCAAAAGTAGCGCTCTTTCAATGTCGCAAGTGTCTTCTCCACTCCAAGGTGAGCTTGACCATGAATCGTTTCAATAATTTGAATTCGTTGAGATTTTGGCGGATAAATTTTCCATTGAAAGCGAATGTCTTCAAACTTTCCTTCAGACTTCACGTATTTCCGGATTTCGCCATCAATCACCTGAAAGTCTGGGTACTTAGCCGGTTCCTTTAAAATATTTTTAACTAGTTGTTGATGCTCCTCGTCTATTGGTATGGCTGAAATGGCTTCTATTGACCTCGACAGACAATCCGCGAGCACGTTGGACTTCCCTTTACGGTACTCTAATTCTATGTCAAAAGATTGTATTTTTAGGGCCCACCTCAACAGTTTTGCGTTCCCCGTCTCTACCCCCATGGTGAACAACCAAGTCAGGCTCTTTGCGTCCGTAACCACTTTAAATCGGGTTCCTTCGACATAGTGACGGAAGTGCTCGATCGCCAAAAGGACCCCGAGACACTCCTTCTCTACCGCCGCGTACTTTCGTTGAGTGCTACTTAGCTTTTTGCTAAAATATGCTATCACCTTTGATTCCCCTTCTATGATCTGGACCAACGCTGCTCCCACCGCATTATCAGAGGCGTCTGACTCAATCGTAAAAGGTAAGCTGAAGTCCGGATTACCGAGGATAGGGGCTGATACTAACGCTCCTTTCAGCTCGGCGAAAGCTTGTTCTGCTCCCTCTGTCCACACAAACCTTCCTTTCGCCTTCTTCAACAAGTCCGATATCGGTGCAACTATCTTGCTGTAGTTCTGGATGAACCGTTGGTAGAAACCAGCTAGTCCAAGGAGTCGTCTTATATCTTTTACACACTTCGGTCTGATGTAATCCAGTATTGGGGCGATACGCGTGTTGTCTATTGAAATCCCTTGGTCTGTTAAGAGGTACCCCAAGTACGTCACCTGCTTCCTGCAAAATCTGCTTTTGTCAAGAGAAATCGTAAGGTTTGCTCCTTCCAATCTTCCTGCTACCAATTTTAGAAGTTTGATATGCTCATTAAACGTGTTGGTCGCAATGACGATATCGTCTAAATAAACGAACACGTTGGGTTCGAGATCGAATCCTATCACACGCGCCATCAACCTGCACATAGAGAAAGGGGCATTGGTGAGGCCGAATGGGCACACTTTAAATCTCCACAAGCCTTGACTTGTCCGGAAAGCTGTGTAGTCTCTGGACTCTTCTTTCAGCGGGATTTGAAAATAAGCGTCCTTGAGGTCCACGACTGAAAAATATTTCGCTTTACCTAACTTGTGAAAGATTTCGCTCATTGACCTCATCGGGTAGGAGTCCTTTCTTGTTAGCGCGTTAATCTTTCGAGAATCCAGACAAATACGTAGCTTTCCATTGGACTTCCTGACGGGTACCAAAGAGCTCGCCCACTCGCTCTTGCACTCCTCTATCGCGTCAATTTTCCGATATCGTTCTAACTCCGCATCCATCTCAGCCTGGATCGCTGGTGAACACCTGTACAGTGGTTGTCTTATTGGTTTCGCATCCTCTTTCAACACTATTTCATGCTGTAGCATCGTCGTTCTACCCAAACGGTTTTCCGTCGTCACTGGGAACTGACGAATCGTATCGACTAGCAATGCCCTTTCTTTCGTAGTTAATTCGTGCTCGGTTTCAATTGTTTCAGGGGTTGTTCTAGAAGGTTCTGGAAGTTCTAGGGCTGGTATATCGAGCGTTTCGTCCGGCTCAGTTTGCTTCAACAACGGCAACGTATCTATTGGGCATAAAGTCAGGTCGATAGATGCTATTTTCCCGTGGTCCTCTATGGTCACGCGTTCAAACCCGTTTCTACCCTCGATCATCGGTTGAATCCCAAAAAGTTTCCAAAAATTGTAACCTAAGATCAGTTTTTGGCAAATTTGTGGCACAACAAGTGTAGGAATGACTCTCGTTGTTCCTCTAAACTCGATTGGAAGCTGAACAAAACCTAAACATTCATGAGATGTCCTATCTGCGGTAACTATCCTTAGTGGACTTGGGTGTAGTTTCAGGCCATTTCTCTCAGCGATGTCGGCGATGCTTGTGACGCTTACACTTGCGCCAGAGTCTAAAAGTGCGTCGTAGTCTGTTTGAAAGATTCGTACGATGACATGAGGGCAGGTTTCCGTTTGAACCCTCACCTCACAAACTGTAGTAAACGGATCTTCGTATTCGTCTTCTCTGGGAACTGGTACTTTTCCTGGAATGTAAACGTCCCCTTCTCCACATTCCACTTTTAGTTTCCCGCCTGTGTCTTGCGTGGGTGGTTGTCGCAAAAAGTAGAGGTTTTCCCAGGATGACCACAGATGTAGCAGAAGATTACTTTTTCCTCCTTGCACTGCCTCCAAAAATGTCCCAGTTTCCTGCAATTCCAGCAAAGAACACCTGAATTCCCTACCGGAGGTTTTGATGTCGCCGACTTATCCTGTACCGCAGGGTTGCGCTTGATGGTTTGCTGGAACGATTGACGTCGATCCTCGAATCTACCGGAAATAGCATTTATTTCTTCATCTTCTGAACATTCGGAATAGGTAGGATTTGAATTTTCCTCCACCTGAATCTGATGAACATTAGAGGTCCTTCCCGGTCCTTCTCGATGGTGCTGGAAGACAGGATCGTTAGCATCAATCCTGTACGCGTAGTACTCTAACTTGTACAGGTCCTTCACCACTCTACAGGACAATCTTGACCTGTAGTGGGGTCGCATGTTTTGGAAAATTATCTCAAACAACCTGCGTTGACTAAATGGTTCAGAAAGTGTCTTGTTCATTCGCTCAATTTCCATTTTGAACGTAAGGAACGTCTCACTTCTCAACTGTTTTCTTTCGTTCATTTTTTGCTTCGTTCCCTGATCCTTAGACGGATTGCCGTACATGTATTTGATGCCTTCTTCGAATTCATCCCAGCTGTGAAAATCATCGGCGTAGCACAGGTACCAATCGTATGGTTCCTTACGAAGGATGGTGTGAACCCGTTGCAGTAGCACATCATCCAAAATTCGATCCATTCTCGCCAGCCTCCGGACTTTATGAAGGAAATCCTCCAGTGTACAGTGCCGCGAATCTCCGTCGAAGGTCAGATGCCATTTCTCCATCCGCCTATCAGCATTCTGGATCTCTGCGTCACTTATAACCCGTTGTGGTCGTCGGTCGCGCGAAATTGAAGATCCTTCATCTTCTGATGAACCGTCGTTTCGTTGATCTGGGTCATTTCTTCCTCTTCTAAACCGTTGAGTGTCCTGATACCGTGGTTGAAACTCGTCCTCGCTGTCGGTTTCCAACTGTCGATCCCGTAAATGTCGCTGACGATGTGGTGTCCTTCCGAGCTTATTTGAAGTCTGCTGTTTCCCGTTACATTCTTCCTCTGAATTATTCGATTTATTTCGTCTCTTCGGTTGAAATCCTTGGAAATGACTGCTTCCCGGTTGCTGAATTACTGGGTCTTTCACTGTTTTCAGTTTCCGCATCTCAGGCGATCTTTCATCCCTTCTTCTTGCCTTCGAGGAATTCCCAGGTGGCTTGCTCCACATTTGTAGCAATTGTTCCTCGAGCTCCGCTATGCGTTTTACCAAAGCCGCCGTCTCGGGTTCATTTCCGCTTCTGCTTCGATCCAGGTTCTGTTTCGGAATGGCTCCTGTGTATGGTGTCGGCGTCTGAGACCAAACCGTGTTGACCGGGGGAGTATGGAACTGCCCTAAAGGCCAAACTGAAGGGGCTGTGTAGTAATTCGGGACCGATATTGGAAACGGAACTACTTGAGGTGAACTATAGGTCTGAGGCACTGAGACATTCCCAAGTGAATGCTGTGTACTCATCCCTGTAGTCGTTCCCATAGTAGCCATTACTGGTATGAGAGGAGGATTTGTAGGGGGGACCATCTGCTGAACCGAAGTAACCGTTAACGCGTCGTGATGAGTTCTTGGTGGTAACATCCGGCCTGCTGAAGCGATAGGTTTCTCGTGCAGCGTACGTTGCGACCTCTGCGAATCAATGTCCGACTCATTCTCTGAAGTGAGTTTCTTGCTTTTCGATTGGCGATATTTACCGAGAATGGACCTGATATCATTTGCCAGTTCCCTAACCATGTCTTTGGCTGCTTGGTCAGGTGCGCGGCTCCTAAGTGTCCGCTGCAGATAATGTTTGAGGCGCGAGATACATATCTCATCCGGTTTCTCTTCTAACCGCTGACGTAAATCGTTGACTATTCCTGCGATCCTGTCGAATTCTTGATCGATGGTATATGGCGATTCGTAATCTCGATTCTCCTTAGTATCCTCCTGGAATAATCTTCTCAACAGTCTACACTTCTCATCCCAGTTACTTTCCAAAGCCTTAACTTCCCCACGGATTGTCAATTCGTAATTGACCTCGTCACTTGTTAAGTGATCAACTCTAGGATAGCTTTCCATGTTAACGGACTAGAGGAACCAATTTTTACCAATTTCAAAAACAATTTGCAGAATTTAAGGTACTAAAAAAACTTATATTCTAGCAAAAAAATGTTAAAACTAAATAATAAATAAAAATTTAAACAATGAATAATAAAAATTTAAAAAAAAATAATTTAAAATTAAAATAAGAAAGTGATAGTAAAAAAAAATATAATGTAAATAAAGAGTGAAATAAAATTGATAATTAAACAGCAGAAAACCTGACAAATTTCCTTTTATTCTCCTACTCCGAAAAAATTAACAGCGATCTTATCCTGAACCACTGTAAACAGTGCAACAGTATAGGGTGAAACTATACGCCAAATAACAGTATGAATTTCCATACGCAGCCGTGATTCAACAAGAATCACCTAACCAACTCATCACCATTCCTTAATGGCGAAACTGTGTACATAAGTTCCTAAAATATTTGAAATAGCAATCAAAAACAAGTCCAAAACGAGTTTACAAAACGAATCTTTCTAACCCAACCTTGCAGTTTAATAATCTGCTGATGGACATCGAAATGATGTTTGTTCCTGAGAATCTACCAGAAATTCAGAACCTTTTCGTTGGGCGCCAATTTGTAGCCAGCACTGTTCGATCCGATACTAGCGTGCTGCTTATGCGCCACCCTAGAATAGGGACAGCACACCAAGGTCGAAATGCCCGGCTGAGACTCCCTTCAAGGCGAGTCCATAGAATTATCCGATCGGATAAAGGATCGAACTAGTGGCTCCACCGAATCCGCAATCGAAAAACTCGAGAATTTCTCGGTCACACTCAAAAAAATTAACAAAACCTAAAAGAAACATAAAAATTCCTCGGTACGAGATCGCTCATACCTGCATTTCGCATCACTGGACTACAATCCCCTCACCACCAGATGGCGAACGGTCATGGAAGAGGCTAAATTCAAAGTGAACATGTGGGAATCTCTAAGCGTTGCGCGTAGTGATGTGCTTTCCAAAATCTCGAATTAAAATACTTTGGTAGGATTTAATAACATTGCATATATTATTCCGATTTTCGAGTTTTATTTAGGGAATAATGCTAAATGTATGATAAAGAGGAATTCATAAAGGCAAACATAATTTTCTGGGCGTACAATTCATTTCATTTTCCGTTGGATATCCATTTCGTTTCTTATTAGACTAATGCTACTATATACAGATACATTCCTACTCTAGCTCCTACCAGTGCGTGCGATTGTATTGCTAACTATTTACATATACAAATCTAAACCGTGCAGTGCTTGGGCCGTCGACCGCGTTCAGAGGGTGCGGTCGATTGCTGTACAGCTAAATTTTAAAGGTCGGACGGATTCCAATAAATTCCGTCACGACTTCGACGAAATTATGTTGTAGGGGTGAACATAAAATTTCGTGAAATTTTATTTGAACATGCGATTTGCGCAAAGATAAAATTCGCCGCTAAAATCCGATTTTGGCCAAATCTGTCGTTGGCCGTGGACGGCGCTCTATATGGAGAATGAGATAGATGGCAGAGAATTATGTAAACGACTCACCGAATCAGTGTGGGTTGGACTCAAACCTTCTGCCGTAGCTTGTTGCTCTCCCGCTCAACCGCTTGTCGGGAGCTGATGACGTCGTCGATCTCGATCTCTGCTGGACTGATACCACTGACGGCTCTATCGATATCAGTTTCGGCCGATGCTGCGCTCCTGATCAGCTTGGCTTGATGAGGTGGCCGAACAGGAACCAGGTGATCCCGACGGATGTCGAAAACCGGATTTGGTAGTAACGGTGGCACGTGGCGTGCTGGCCGAGAATACGATGCGATGTGCTTGGGACCTAGCAACGAGGCTGGTGACGGTTGGCTTCGTTGCGGTTCTCGGCCGAGATGATAAGTCTGGTTATGGGCGCACGTTGTCGGAAGACGCTGTAGGGCGAAATCTGTTGCCTACAAGGCACAAAATTAGCACATGCACGAGCACGGGTTTTAATGCACGACTTTACCTAGTATTAACTATGTTTTTTCACGCACAATTTCGGCCCTATCTCGCTAGTTTAGCCTAGATGCGGGGCTAAACAAATTTAAAGTAAGTTAATCTTTAATTTTCAAAACCACATCACTATTTGATACCTTTGAATCAAAGGAAGAAAAAACGTATCGCGATCAAAGCGACTTCCATTCGCGTTCACTAACCAGATCGAAGTGATTGTAGTATGTACCCTCAGACCAGGGAAAACGATCTCGGGCGTTGACCTTAGGCGGAAATACGTTAATCCCGAGTAACCTTTACAATTTCTTCGGGATTTTGGCGATTTAATTTCGTCGCTCGTTTATCAATCGTGATTCGGGCCTTTCTATTACTTTCCCAACCCCTTCGCAAAACTTTATGGATTCCACCTTGAAAGGAAAAGCTTTAGCATTCAACCTTCGACACAAGGGTCGATAAAGGCATCGGATGGAAAAATGCAACTTGCATACAACTGGCAGAACCGGTGCATTCTACACGGTTCGAAAGAATTTAAAATTTACAAGGTGCGACCGCTACAAGTCGTCGACGATGCAAAGGATAGGAAGCTGATCGATCCCATCAATTATGTCCGTCCCATGATAATGGCCCTAGGCCCTAGAGAATTGCGGGCTTCCCATCACTGGAGACGCAATCAAGACAAAGTTGCTGCAAGAACTCCAAATCCCGACGGTTAATACGGCGCTTTCATCAAAAAAGCGATACGATGGCGGTGGTCGTGGCAGCGGTAGCAGCAACAAACGAAATTGCTCAAAGGTCCAAAGTGTCGAAAATGCCACAAATGGATTTTCGACTCTGAGGCGAGTTGCTGGATAACATCAAGCTCCAAGCGGAACGGTGGTGGCAGCAGACGGAAAAAGCATGCAGATCAAGGTAACAGGTTCAGTTTTTTGCGTCCACGTTGTCACGGTGACGATACTCTTGACAGTGAAGTTTTTGACAAATCAGGCTGCAAGGTATTGAATCAAGCCGGCGCAATACTAGCGACTGGAAAACGTTCCAGCGATATTTTCAAACTGGAGCAACGTACGGGGATCGTGCTAGTTTGTTCGTCAGTTGGCAGTTTGGATGTGTGGCATCGAAGGATGGGCCACCTACACCTTGATGGAGTCAGTAAACTTGGCAACGGTTTGGTCAACGGCGTC
>NC_073691.1:84390189-84441969 GCF_029784155.1 Uranotaenia lowii
TTCGGTTGGTTTGAGATTAGAAAATACTTGTTCCGGTTGCTGTTTCGGTTCTTGTGGTTGCTTTTGTTTCAGTTGTTTCTCCTGCTGCTGTTGTGCCTGAGCTTGTTTAGAATCATAGTAATACATGTTGTATTCGTCCATGTTCTGCTGGCTATCTGAACTAGAGAGGCTTTCGTCTTTAGAGGGCCTTCGCGGATTACGATCGGAGTCGGGACTTGCATCTTTAGAGCTAGATGCAACTGCCGATGGCGTTACAGTCAGTTTATCAGTTTCAATATGTTTGTTGGCACTAGACCGAGCCAGCTGGTCGCCCGATACTATTTTTGTCGCAGTCGTAGCAGTTGATGGTGAAGATGAACATGTAGAACTCGATGTTCCTGGAGGAGGTTCTGGATTGTAGACGTCATATAATTTTATGTTTCCAGAAATGTCATAATTGTTCATGTCGTTTAATATACTATTCGCATCTCCGCTATCGGGTGGTGCTTTGGTAATTAACTTCGGCCCACTTTCCTCCACACTTGATGATGAACTATTCGATGAATCACTTACACGCACATCTTTCTTACTGCTAGGTCCAGGAGTCGAAAGCTCATCCGTTACATTGACATCGTCATCATTTTCACAGAATCCTTCGCTACTAACGCTTGATCTATTCCCACCCGTATTAGCTGATGTCACCGTTGGTGGGAGATGCGCCTCTATTTTCGAGTTAGCCACGGCTTCATTGAATCGATCTGGTACGCTGTCACTACTGCTATTACTAGAACCATAGCCACGTTCTCGATGTCGATAATCCCTACGGTGGTGGGATTTAGAAGATGCAGTATTGTTGCTACTATTTGCAGTTACTAAATTGCTACTACTACTAGCCGCTGTTCCAGCATTTCCGCCGGCTCCTGCACCGGAAGCATTCGAATGAGATGCCACCGCCAAACTACTACTAGCATGATGTGTAGAGTGATGATGATGGTGATTAAAGTGATGGTGATGATGATGATGTGGCATTTGCTGGAATTGCTTAACGTTGTTTTGTAGCACCGCTTGGCTTGAATTTACTTGTCCAGGTCCAGATTCTGTTTTCGATTCACTATTTTGCTTAAAACATGTGAATGGGCAATGGTACATCGGATTCGTATCCTGAGTGTGCGTGATACCATCGATGGGATAATCTTCCCAGTCAAGATAACATGCTTCTATTGCTGGCTTAAATCCAGTGAACAGTTCTGCATCGTTACGTAAATTTTGCTGCTGTTTGCTGCTGTGAGACGACGAAGCTACCATATTCTTCGCTACTCTGTCTAATATTTTCAGGTGCCATGTTGTAAACTGGGCATGCAACATATCACGCTCGTCCGGGGCCAAACCTGGATTTAAAGAAGCTAACCGCCACAGTACCACTATTTCGTCACATAAAGAAGCACATGCATGTTGCGTGGCGTTCGAGTTCGAATGAGTGTTACTGTGCTTGCCTCCTCCATGTCCGTTTGATCCAACCAGCAGAGCCAGTTTGATATTGAACCACCAAACTAATATTTGATCACAAGCCATCACTTCTTCTGTGATAATTTCTAACAAACGTACCGCATTCCTGTCGCAACGTCTATACATTTCTCGTACAATTGATAACAGATTCCACATTCCTTCCGGTTCCCTCCCCCGTAAAGGTCTTAAAAGCGAACTCCACTCAGCCGCAGCTGGAGGGGCCGAATTCGTCAGATAGTTTACATCGCTGAATACCATCGGAGTTGGTAAACAGAACTTGATCAGTATTTTCTTAATATTATCGTGCAAAGTCTTATCGTCCAGATACCAATTAGTCTGATCATTTGCAGAAGCTCCTGCAGTGGGATCAGGAGCCCCACATACCGTGTTAATCGTCGTGGGTTGTGAACTGAGCAATTCATCGAGTAATCGCTGTGCAATCGGAAGTATTTGCTGTGAAAGTTCACTAATAAGATATTGAGCAAATTTTTGCAATTGATCACGTTGTAATCGCGACAACGATTCTGAGACTGGAGCTCTCAGGCTTACTTTCGTAGGCTGTGTAAACACAAAGTAAGAGTTATAAGATTGCTGTTCATTTATCTTCATAAAATAACAGAATAATAATAGAATACTTACGCAATGAATTCGATGAAGGCAAACTGCCACCACGTGTGAACACCAGTATGCAGCTGGTAGGCATGTGCAACTACAGGAAGAGATTTTCCGTCGATCAAAAGTGACAGCAACGTTATACTGATTTCGCGGCTGTGTAACGACGACTGTTGCCGATAGATGAAATCCGATCTGAAGCGGATCCTTGACTGCTCGATTTTTGAACAGTTGCTCTCCGCGGTGGAATTCATCGGCCGAACTGTTGGCCAGACATGAATATAATCGGATATCCTCTTCATTGTCCGGAAAACTCCAGTAAGCAATCCGTAGTTGAAGCTGTTCCGGAACTGGTGGATAAACGTGTTCCACGAGCTCGAACGGAATGTAAGATGCGACGCAACGTGCAGCAAGCTCCGTCAATGTCGTCACTTCTGGAACAAAAGCAGCGAAAAAAAATCATAAATAGGTAAAAGGGACCATCTAGTACAAACGACTGTTTTGGTAAATAGATACCGGTTGGCACCTTGTCAAGAAAATGAAAAAATATTCGATTTGGTATTGAGTCGATTGAACTATTCAGGGTTTCAGAGGCTTTTTATTCGTCCTTTTCTCATTGTTAAAGCTTACAAACTTCATTCAAATTGTAAATAGATATACTGTATTTGAAGACCTGCTAACCCTTATCCGTCTCAGACATTTCTACCCGTTAGTCAATTTAACATTCCTTACTAGCACCGCTATATCTCTCTTATTTCTCACCCGATTGTTACATTATTTATTGTATTGCAAAGCTCGTAATGTGACTCAAATATGTTTTCCAGACAATAATCAGCTACAACACTTCAGTTTTCCGTTATTCAGGGGAGGTAAGGGCATGACGAGCAACCGGAGCGAACTCGGAACACCTCTTTTCACCCCTCCAAGCGATAAAAAACCGTTACAAAATACCCGCAAATGCTCGAATTTCTATAAAAACTTGAAACTGTTCTTAGTAGATGTACTTTTAAATTTTCAAAATTTTCCACTCCGTGTGGGTGTATATTAGGGTGGCCCAAAATTGTACTATGTCTGGAATTTTGGGGGCTCAAGCTTCAAATGATAGCTTAGGGAGTAAGAATCAATATTTTATATGGCGGCGAGTCAGAAAAATGATGTTTAGAGATCGCACTGGTTCGATTTTTGAAAAAAGCGCATTTTTTCGACATATTGTCCTAATAACATTTTCAGATCTTGAAAAAGTATCAAACATGTGTCTCTAATATTTTTCAAATTTTCTTTATAATGTAAGTTTTAAACTAAAAATTTATTTGCACTGTTTTGGACTCTCAATTTGTATGTATGATTTTTTGAATTTCGCAATACTATGGATTTTTGTGAAAAAATAATTTTCAATTCACAAAAAAAGTGTACTTTGGAATAACATTTTCAATCAACATTGAATTCAAAATATGAGCAACGTTATGATGTGCAACTTTGCAGAAGAAAGTGTACAGCTATTACTTGTCGTTAAAAAGTTATTCAAGTTTTTCTGAGTGAAAAAGTCACAAATTTCAAACTTTTGCTAAGAATTGCTCTATATTATGATGTGGATGAGTTTCGAGCAATCTAAACTTCTGATATCAAACTTTTTCATCCTTTTATCGATCCTTCAATCAGCAGAAACAACCATGACTGGTTTCTAGATTTTTATTTTAAATTTATTTAGTGGTTGTAGCCATAACACATTCACCAAACCGTCACCCAAGTATGGGTAACACGACCTTCAATCAATAAAAAATCTAAAAACATGAAATGGTTCTTTTTGGTGATTTAAGGATCGATAAAAGGATGAAAAATTTTGATATCAGGAGTTTATTTGGTTCTTAGATTGCTCGAAACTCATCCACATCATAATTTAAAGCAATTCTTAGCAAAAATTTGAAAATTGTGACTTTTTTCCACAATGAAACTTGAATTACTTTGAAACGACAAGTCATAGCTATACACTTTCTTCTGCAAAGTTGCACATCATAACGCCGTGCATCTTTTGAATTTTGATTGAAAATCTTAATCCAAAGTACACTTTTTCCAAAAATCGAACCAGTGCGACCTCTAAACATCATTTTTCTGAGTCGCCGCCATATAAAATATTGTTTCTTACACCCTAAGCTATCATTTGAAGCTTGAGCCCCCAAAATCCCAGACATAGTACAATTTTGGGCCACCCTAGTGTATATTCATCAAAATATTGGAAAAAGTCGGTTCACGAAACTCAAGCGATTCCCCGAATTTCGCGATTCCTTGTGCAAACGGGTTTCACCATAGTTCAACTTTCACATGTACTAGAAAATACGTATTTATATTCTAAAAAAATTATCAATTATCGTCCGTTGCATCACTAAAATAGTTATCAACACATCCTCGTTGAAAGTGAAAAATAAAAAAAATGTTGGTGAAAAGCAACGGTATTTTTGTGAAAAAATTTGCCCCGTGTATGGGAGCAAGTGCAAACGCAATACTTCTTCCAAACTGATTCACAGATGCTTCAGTGTATCGGTCCTAAAATAAATTAGGTAAATACATGTTCCGGTATGTTTTATCAACTTTTATTGATATATTTGATTTTTTCCTGCAATATTAACTACTTTTTAGACTCCATTTTTGCTGAGTCCCCATAGTGGTCATATCACCTTTTATTCACAACTGCTAATAACTCAACCTCCCCGTGGTGCCGGCTGGGATGCGAGTAACCTAAGCGGAGATTGGGTACCCAACCCCGGTGGATGGTTTGGTCGCATGTATAGGCTGAGAAGGTGGCCGCACGCGTCTGTTCTCCAGGTCCAGCGAAAACGGGTAGCTGTTAGTAGAATTTTGTGGCAACAACAACATGATGATCAGTGGATCGCTTTTCCCCTATCGACCAGCACATAAGGTCACTTGGGTATCCCAAGATGGCCGAACATAAAATCAAATTGAGCACATCTGCATCAGCCGAAAATGGAGAAGGAGCCTTCTTGATGTCCGCAACAAACGAAGCGCAGACATTGCATCTGACCATCACCTCGTCCTTGGTGAAATACGACTGAGAGTTGTGCGTGTCCAACAGCGCGAGGAGGAAGTCGGGTGTCGATACGACATCCGCCGGTTGGAGAATCCAGAGGTGAGAAGGGCATACGTTGAACAGCTAGAGTCCCGAGCCTCGGAACTGCCGACAGACGGTGGTGTGGAATCAAATATGCCTTTATCACGACGAGCCATGGTACTCTCGGTAAAGTTTGTGGATAATGTGAATGGATGTCTGATGAAACTTGGAGGATGGTCGATGATCGGAGAAAGGCGAAAGTCGGAATTAAGCAGGCATGTACCGGGTCAGCCAAAGCAGCTGTCCGCTTACAATATGCGGAGCTGGAAAAGGCAATTAAACGAGCTTGTAGACGAGACAAGAGAGCCTGGACAAACTCCCTAGTCGAAGAGGGAGAAAGAGCCGCCGCCAATGGAGATATCCGATTGCTTCATGACATTTCTCGCCGCCTTAGTGGTGCAAGGACTAATGCAAGAATGCCGCTGAAAGACCGAGTAGGTCAGTTATTGACCGATTGAACAGATCAGCTCAAACGATGGACTGAGCACTTTAAACAACTCTTCCGAGTCACGAATAGCGATGGCCAACAGAACCTGCAGCTCGAAGCGCCAACAGTAAGTCGCATTAATGGCGTCAACTCGGAAGCGCCCTCACTGGCTGAAATAGAAGCGTCAATCAAGGACATGAAATTCAACAAAGAGCCTGGAATCGATTGCATTCCTGCTGAAATGCTGAAAGCCGACTCTGCCTTGTCAGCACAAATGTTGCTTCGTCTGTTCGCTGACATTTGGGATACTGCAACACTGACCGACTGGATGCAGGTTTTCCTCGTAAAGGTTCCGAAGAAAGGAGACCTGACAGAATGCGGTAATTGGCGAGGCATAACTTTGATCTGAACAACCCTCAAAGTACTCTGCAAAGTGATCCTGAAAATCCAGGAGAAAATAGACGCTACCCTCCGACGGCAACAAGCTGGATTCCGATCCGGACGATCATGTGTGGACCACATCACAACGCCCCGAATTATACTGGAACAAATCAACGAATTCCAGGATTCTCTTCTACTGGTGTTCGTTGATTTCGAAAAAGCATTTGACTGACTTAACCACGAAAACATCTGAATGCTCTAAACGACGAGGGGTCGCAGAGAAACTAGTCCATCTCATCGATGCACAGTACGAGGCATTTTCGTGCAAAGTCTTGCACGACGGTGTCTTGCCCGAACAAATCCCGGTAAGTGCTGGAGTGAGACAAGGATGTATTTTATCACCGCTGCTTTTTCTCATCGTAATGGATGAGATCTTGACTGGATCGAATGACTGTAGACCAAAACGAGAATTGCCGTGGAACTCTCGACAAAGGAGCAGCTAAACGACCTTGACCTGGAAGACGATATTGTTTTGCTCGCCCAAAGACAACAAGACATGCAGAGCAAACTCGACGACCTCACCGAAAGCTCCAAGGCAGCAGGTCTCAAAACCAATTTTGGAAAGACCAAGTCGATAGAAATCAACACGGGAAAACCCTCCAATTTCGTGGTAGCTGGGCATCAGGTTGAGAAAGTGGAGTGCTTCCAGTATCTTGGTAGCCGGATAACGTCTGATGGTGGTACCAGAAAAGACATCGAAACCCGGATCAGAAAGGCCCGATTTGCGTTTGCGAGTCTCCGACAGAGGTGCGTAAACTCGCTTCGGAAAGAATTGCTCGGCTGATTTCTTCCGAGTTTTACTCGTTATATGCAGATTGATTTTATCTTCGTTCCAATCATTACGTCAATGTGCACAACACGAAGATAACAGTTCTGCATTCATGTTTTTCATGCCTCGCAGGGATAAAATCACAACAACGAAACAACAGAACGAAGCTTGCCGTACACGAATGCACACGAGCGTTCGTTGCTCGACCGACGGACCAAGTGAACATTGCCTTGCGCCTGCCGAACGAAAACGATTTGAATTTTGAATTCTCAGGACATCTCTGCATTGTGCCTGATTTTTCAGGATTTGTTTGATTTTTCGAGGCTCTGCCTGACAACGTGATAAACCGTTCAATTTTTCTGATTTTTTTTTTTTCGAAATGCCTGATTTTGCCTGATTTTTGTGAAAGTGGTGAAAAATGTGTAGTGCGGAACTGGATTAGCTACCATTGCTGAAGTTAAAAAGGAAAATGAAGCTGAATCAAAGCAATCGAAAGATTTTCTTTAATTCTTATTTAAAAAAGGGATTTAAAGGGAATCTTTCGATTGATTTGATTCATTAGAATTATTCAACCAAGTAGGCTCACACACAACACTTTTCACTCTAAAATGAAAATTGTAGTATAATGATGAGTAAGTGAAAGATTTTTGAAAAAATAATAAAAATTATTTATACATAGAATAGATAAGAAATAAGAATAAAGGGTTAGTTTTTAGAAATCGTGTATTCATCGATGAAAGTGTGATAATCGTTTTGGAGAGTTAGTGATCGATGATAAAGGAAAGAGTAAGAGAGTTCGAAAACGAAATGCAAAAACGAGCAACGGAAAAATCAGTTTATTAACGAACTTTCGAGACGATAGACGCGGCTAGTTCATTTTCGTGAAAAAGTTATGAGAATACGACATTGGCGTAGTTGGTAAGGACCATGATTAGGTGAGTGATATACATAAATAATGATCTTGTCGTGATTAAACAAAAATAAGGTCGGAGATCCTTAAAAAAAATAATATAAAATTAGCAAGAAGGACTCCGATGAGAAGGCGGTGATCCATATGAATTTAAATAAATGGACTTCGATGGGAAGGCGAAGTTCTTAAATAAAGATAGTAAAAAAAAATAATAATAATTGAATAAAAAATAAGGATTTTGATGAGAAGGCAAAGATCCTAGTTATTTTAAATGAAAGGACTTCGATGGGAAGGCGAAGGTCCAATTAGTATGAAAAAAAAAACGATTAAAAAAAATATATTTCAAATAAAGAAAAAAGAAAAAAATGAACTTCGATGGGAAGGCGAAGATCCTGATAGTCTTATTATGAAAAAAAAAAGAATACAAAAAGGACTTCGATGGGAAGGCGGAGATCCATTATAAATAATTATTCTCAATTGAAAAAAAAGTCGAAACCAATTGTTTACAGAACTTTTGCTAACAAAATCATTTGCAAAAACATTGGAAAATTCAAACACTTTTTCTGCAACTCATTTATTTTACTAAGCCGAAATGTTCAGAGTTTTCTTTAGAAAAATATCACATAAAAAAAATACAAACTTTTTCGATGTGAAGGTGAAGACTTAGTTTTTGAAGAGTACCTTAGTGAAAATAAATCAAGTTCGACTCTTAATAAAGAAAAATATTCAAATTTAAAACTTATTGCTAACAATATTTTAGCATTGTTTAACAAATAGATAACGATACTGTTAAAAAGAATAGATATTTGTGAAACAATTTCAAATTGAAAAAGAAAAAAAGTTCTCATCGATCGACTAAACCAATTATATGATGACTTGAATAATTATGTTGATGATCCTCAAATATTTTAAGTTGTAGTAAAGATATTACATTCTAGCTGTTCAAATTTCAATAATAAGAAAACGGCTCAGTGAAAAAAAAGTTAAAGCACTTTTTCACAAACAAATATTCGGAAATCATATAGTACGGAAGTAATATCTAATGTTATTTGTAAACACATAGGAAAATCAGAATACCTTTTCAAAAATTGAATATTGAAAATTTATCTCAGCCGAAATCTTTGAAGTCTTATTTAGATAACCAAAAAAAAATCTGAGTCGATTTCAATGTGAAGGCGAAGCCTAAGATCCGGAATTTTAACATCGAGAAAAAGAATTAAAAAGAATCGAGTTCTCAATTGAAAAAAAAATTTGCAAAACCAATTGCTAACAATAATGTTAAAAAAAGACAACCAAAACGTTGAAAAGAAAAAAATTTTTTGAAACAGTTTCTAACCAAAGTTAAATTATTATTTAAAAAAATAAAACCAATTCATAGTAAAACCAAAAAAAAAATGAATATTTGCAAAACGGACTCCGATGAAAAGGTTGTGATTCTGATAAATTGAAATAAATGAGCTTCGATGGGAAGGCGAAGCTTCTAAATAAAGAAAGTAAAAAGAAATAATAATAAAAAAAACAATAAGGACTTTGATGAGAAGGCAAAGATGTAGTTATTTTAAATGAAAGGACTTCGATGGGAAGGCGAAGATCCAATTAGTATGGAAAAAGTAAAAAAAAAGAAGTATAACACAATTATTCATTGTTGAGAGAAGGAGCGGAGGGGATTGTAGTATAATGATGAATAAGTTAAAGATTTTTGGAAAAATTAATAAAAATTATTTATACATAGAAATGGCTGATGTTACATGGCTTAAAGGTGCGTTTGCACTTGCCCAGCAGTGTGGGTTGACTAGAGTGAATATTATTTTCACAAATTTCAGGATGTACTGCAAATTGATCATAAATTTCAGGTTCTTAATCACAGTGAAAATTCTGTTACGCGAGTTTTTTTTTTCACCCTCAATTTTTCATCATTCAAATATAAATTTTAAACCTAAAATCAATAACCTACATTATGAAATTCAAAAACGAAAATTTATATTTCAGATCTTATTTTATTTAATTCTGTTTGAAATGTATCACATCAAATATTCATATTATGGATGAGCATGAAAAAAATAAAAGTACTGCCAAACAGAAATCGAATATAAAATATTCATAGTAAGAGTTAGATTTAATAAAATCTTCTCAAGAGATTACAGCAACAATAGATCGAGAAAAGAGATTACGTGATATGACTGAATTCGAAAATTATTTTGGACTTATTTAGGAGCACTAACTGCAAATTTGTATTTTCTTATCAGCTCTTGTTTCCGGCATAAATTTTGAAAATATAAGGTTCAATTAAAAAAATAGTGAACTTTTTAGCAAAAGTGTAAAATATCAAAAAGATTTAGAAAAAAGGTTTTAATTTAATGATCAATTTTCATGAAGACTGTGAGTAATTTACCATGAGAAAAAATTATAGAAGTAAGTATGTTTCCCCATTTTGTAAAATACAAAGATTATCTCTAGACGAAATCTGTATTGTGTTTTTCCGGGAGTCACTGTCACTTTTTGGCATTTTCCCTTCTAATCTGTATCGTTGAATGAATAAAGGATAATGAAAAGATTTTACATATTTTTGTTGTTCGTGTAGGTTAGTTACTTCATCAATTATCATTGATCGATTTCACTCTAAACTGCTTAGTTTTAAAATTACTAAATTCCAGAAAATAAGAAGGGAGAGAAAAATCGAGTTTGGGACGCAAAAAACTTCCCAAATCGATTTGCCTCGGTTTAAGTTTTTCCCTTGTGAATGAAAATTATCCCCTTATCATTCCATCATTTTTTCGGCAACAAGGCAATCAATCCATCATGCTGAACAGTCATAAGATCACAGAGAACAGACGTACAAACTCGAACAAAAAATCTTCAGAAAAGTGTGTAAAAATTCAAAAGCTATCAGCAGAAAAATACGTTAAAAATTGACTGGAAACAGTGCCATCTGTTGCGCCGTTCAAAAGTTACAAATCAACTTTTAAGTGCTCAGTTTTCGAAACGGCGTAATCGTATATCAACTCATGAATAAATTTATCAATACCTCAGTTAAACGAACGGCTTCAATTTATTGCTTGATAAATGTGATTATTAAGAGCTACTTTTAACTTGGCAAAATTTTACTTTCTTATTTTAGTACTACTGCGGCACAAATAACTGAAAACTTTTGGATCAAGCTTTCGCATTTCTTGAACGATTATCGAAGTCAGAGGAGGCATCGGCTATGCCCAGTCAAATAAGAGCAATCTTGAAGATCATTCCCACCCAGCAGTACTGATTCTATAGGCATCTCAAGCGGGTTTCATTCACATATCACATTTGCATCCCATTGTTCAACATTTTGTACTTCTTGCAAGTTTGAAGAAAATAACGAATAAACTTTAGGATACATTTTTTAGGCAACATGACGAATGTGTTACGAAGCTCTTACAGAAATTTTCTTGAAACATGCCTAGTAGCTCATTCGACCTGTTTAAAACTGACTCAATTTTTGTTGTTTTTTCTCAGTTTTGTTTTGACAGTTCTCTTTGGTGTGTTTGGAGACATCTGGTGTCCCAGCCAAAGAACAAAAATTGGTTTAAAAGGAGGTTGGAATTTTTACACAAGTTCCGTGGGCCAGCTTGTACGTCTGTTCTCTGTGATAAGATCTTTTAGTGATTTTTAACCAACACTCCTGGATTTCAAGATCTACAGCAATTATATCACCGACACTGCTTTCAGCTCACCTACACAATAATATTGAAATTTTAAGATAAAATTTAGCTTAAGATTTGATATTCTGAATCTGGAACCTTGGCTATTTCAATTCAGCGTTGCTAGCGATTTTTCGTTTTGAAATTTCACAGTTTTTCCCGGTTTTTCCCAGATTTTTTCTCAGTTATAAATGATGATTTTCCTATTAAAATCATGTTGAATAAAAAAATCAATGTAAAGGGCCTCAGACTTCTTTGTTGAATGTTGTTGTTGAAGACTTGTTAGTTGTTTGCAAGAATATAAGATTTTATGTTGTATCAGGGTAGAGACCTTAGATTTCGACAGGAGCTTGTTTTCGATACATTTTTTACATAAGACATATATTTCAACGTAGGAATTTTAAGCAAAAATTTTACGTAGGAAAAATTAAAAACTAAACACTTGCGATGTAATGCTCCGTTTCTCAGGCCAATTCCAACGAAATATACAACAACATTGAAAACCCAATATCTTTTTCTGGTGAAAAAGAGACGTAACTCTGCTTAAAAACGTCTCAAATTGCCAAATTATTTGCTCTTTGCATAAAATAATTTTATGAAATATGTATATCGAAAACTGAATCATTGCAAACTAAAACTGGTACAGTAGAACCTGGATAATCTCTCTTATCCAGGTTCGACTTTAGTTAGTTTTGTGTTTAGTTTTGTCTATAATTGTTTCATTATTAAATTTTGTAGCATTTGAGTTATTATGTTTTCTGTGATATTATGTCATATTGCTTCGCAGTTAGATAAAAACGCGATTCATATTTTATTGTTTAGTAATAAACGAAAATAAGCGTTTATCTATATCGTGATTGTCAAAAACTACTCTTAAATTTAGAAATAATTTAAAAAGTATTTTTGACATTCCGTGAAAAATTTTGAAACATGACAATTTTCCCGGTGAGGGCCGAAATTCCCGGTTGTTTCTCGGTTTCCCGGTGGCACGATGAAATTCTAAAGTTTTTCCCAGTTTTCCCGGTTCGCTAGCAACCCTGTTTCAATTGCAATTTTTTTCTGAGGATGACCGAAAGATTACCCCTCCCTCCTCCTTTTGTTCACTTAAACGATTTCGTTTTCTCAAAAATTTTCACCAGACATTACGTTCCTTTATATTGACTAATTATTGAAAATTGGCAGAATCTCTACACAGCAAAAATTATTTCCTGTTAAATTACGCAAATGTCCTGTAACAAAAAGGAGCAGGACATTTACCGTAATTTTACAGGTTGAAAACATGATAACGTGACATTTAATTTTTAGTGTACAATCTTTTTTACAGGACATTTGCTGTAATAATAAATGAATCTTCGTTAATTTTCAAGGAAAACAATTTAAAATTACAGGTTTTGTTAATTACAGGTGATTTATTTTAAAGGTTGCAGTTTTCAGTGACACATAGTAGTCAATTTTTTTTTCTGTGTATACTCCGCTCTGTTCATATAGTTGAACTAGCGACTTTTAAAAACAATGCGAAACGTTACATGTAAGAACACATGCTAACAATCCTTGACAAAAAAGTTGGAGGATCATAATTACTAGTAATAGTTACCAGCACTAGTCACTATGAAATATTCACTATTTTCTAGTAAATTTTCGAAAACTTCGCAAAAATGCCAAATAATAAAGAACAATGAGAGATTATTTAAATAAATATTACACTTGTTTGTCTTTTTGTCCTCAATAGGCTAGCCGTCTTAACACATTGAGGACCGCAGATAAATTCGGAGCCGGAAAACACCAAAAAAAGGCATTCTATATCTCAGAAATCATTGGACCAAATTCTTTAAATTAAGTTTCTTTGCGTTACCGCAAGTGTTGTGTTTAATTTGGTTGAATATAGATTTATTGTCGAATTTACTACACTGCCCTTCCGATCAAGATTGTCCGATGTGAAAAAACGAGCAAGTGAGAAAAACACGATTGAAATATCAGCTATATTTTCAATTTTCCTCTCATACTAAAAATTCACCGACAGTTTTTCGTAGTAAACAGTTCAGGTTAATCAATTTACACATGTTTACTGCCAAAAAAAATAAATTTCCTACAACAAACGGAAAATAAGAGCCAAAAATGCTTCGCGTGACACTTTTGCTTAGAATCAGAAAGCATACCGATGCTAGTCTACGAAAAACTGTCACACTGCACATAATTTTAAAAGCTCGTATAGTTTCTATTTTTCCCAAAAAATCATGTTCAAACCGTAATGCGTACTAAGAAAAGCGTTCCTCCTTGTTTATAATAATGTATAGTTGAGTATCGATCCTGTAAGTAGTGCCTACCGACAAGTGTTGGTGGAAATTTCTCTTAGTAAATCACCCAAAGCTCCTCGCTCCTCCCCAACCCTCCATTTTAGTGTTCCTTTCGGTGAATAGCATTATATTCTACAGTTTAAACTCATTTTGAGAGATTTTTTTTGTTCAAATTGACCTTTTTTCATAGAATTTTCTGTAATGTTACATTCTTGCGTAGAAATATAAACATAGAGACACCCACCTTGATGAAGATTTCGTATAAGTTCAGAACAAAGTATACTTGTTTGTGTTTTTAATTGAAAGTTAACACAGACCGTTTCCAGCGAAAAAATGAAAATGACCCAGAAGTCACATGGGACAGTTTTGCTTGGAACGGCAGCACTGCCGTTCTAAGCAAGATTGTCCCATGTGGAAAAACGGGCAAACGAGAAAAACGCGATTGAAATATCAGCTATATTTCCAATTTTTCTCTCAAACTAAAAATTCACCGACAGTTTTTTCGTAGTGAACAGTTCAAGTTTATCATTTTACGATGTTTTCTGCCAAAAAAATTACATTTCCTACAAATAAAACAGCAAATTAGAGCCAAAAATGCTCCGTGTGACACTTTTGCGTAGAATCAGAACGCATGCCGATGCTAGTTCTGCGAAAAACTGTCACACAGCTACCATTTTTCTATCATTTTAAAAGCTTGCTTAGTTTATTTTTTTGCCAAAAACTCACGCTAAACCGTAATTTGAGAAATACGTTCCTCTTTGTTCATAAAAATGTATAGTTGAGTATGGATCTTGTAAGTAGTGCCTACCGAAAAGTGTTAAGTGAAAATTTCTCTGAATAAAACACTCAAGGCTTCTCGCTCCTCCTCTGCCCTCTATTTTAGTGTTCTTTTCAGTGAATAACATTAAATTCAACAGTTTGAACTCATCTTAAGACAATTTTTTGATAAAATTTGCATTTTTCATAGAATTTTCTCTAGTGTGACATTCTTGCGTAGAACTATCAACATAGAGACAACCACCTTGATGAAAATTTCGTATAAGTTCAGAACAAAGTATACTTGTTTGTGTTTTTATTCGAAAGTTAACACTAAAAGAGACCTGGTTGGAGATAGGACCGGTTACCTTGCTATCCTTCGACTCGCTGCCTTGGCCTATCCCAACTATGGCCTGGATTGTCCGTTTGGTTCCGAAGTTCCCTCTCAAGCCGCATGCAAATATGGAACAATGGCCGAGTTCCGAAATGGTTTTCTGCATGCACCGTACCGGAATTTTATAAGCTGGATATTTCCGAGTTTATGCATGCAACTTAAAACACTGGCACTTCTAGATAATTATTAACTTATTTTAATTTCACTTAGCTTAGTTTAGGTATTTAACAAATTTAGGTATAAGCTTTAAAAAGCGATGTGGTTCGACACCAACCAAACGCTATCAGACTCGGGCGGCAACTGGAGATCACGAGCAGGTTGGCTGGGTAACAATAGGTCGTCGTCGGATGGCTCGTTAGCACTAGCTATAGCTTTTCCTCCCTCCTCAGTCCATCTCACAAAATTATCAAATCCTCACTCATCAATTCCAGGGTTGTGCATTCGCACGGTAAGTATCAAACATCCTCACCCACCCTGAAAATGCAGCATTTTCTGAATCATTCATCAACCCTTTAAAAAAAACATCAATCATTTTGATAAACCGACATCTCTTTTTTACCAATCAGACCAAAGCATACTCATGCTTTTCAACAGAGACCTTTCTCACAGTTATTCAGACATTTCTGACAGTAACCTTCAGACCTTTTATACAGGTTCAAATTCTTCTTTCAGTCAGTTCAGTCAAAACAAAACTTCATTTCTGACTATCAATCTTACACATTCCGACAGTAAACAGACTCTATCTTTCTGACATTTTCATAATTCTGACGACGACATTTCGTTCGAATCAATCGATTCAGAAATCGGCAGTAAACATATTTTCTCAACTGGACGCTTCACAAATCCCTTTTCTGTTTTAAGTGTGACTACTCTCACAATCTCATCTTCTCCCGGATGAACCTCGTGAATTCTTCCCATTTTCCACTTAAGTGGCGGAAGATGATCTTCGTGGATTACGACCAATCGACCAACATCTATCGACACTGCCGGACGCCAACGCTTTGTTCTTCCTTGTAGTAGATTTAAATATTCCATTTTCCAGCGCTTCCAGAAATTCAGAAGATTTTTCTGAACGGATCGAATTGCATCAAGGCGGTTAAAGGGAATATTTACCAGCTCTTCTTCAGGAATCGACTGCAGTGATGAACCAATTAAAAAATGAGCAGGCGTCAATGGTTCGAGATCGTCAGGGTCATCAGACATCTTAGTTAGTGGTCTGGAATTCAGGCAGGCTTCTACCTGAACCAGAAGTGTTGTCATGTCTTCAATCGAGAGCGTTGTTTCCTTCATGACCTTGAAAAGATGTTGTTTTGCAGACTTAACAGCTGACTCCCATAAGCCACCAAAGTGCGGACCACTTGGGGGATTAAAATGCCATTTGATTCCATCATTGGCGCATTCATTCGAAACCTTCTCTTGGAAATCTTTATTTTGCAAAAGATGCCTGAGATCTTGAAGGTAGTTCTTGGCTCCCACAAAGTTAGTCCCATTATCTGAAAATATTTCTTGGCATTTTCCTCTGCGCCCAAAAAATCTTCTCAGAGCTTGAAGGAATCTTCCTGTCGATAAGTCTGACACTAGCTCTAAATGTACTGCCTTTACCGCCATGCAGACAAAGACAGCGACATAGGCCTTTACTGCTACTCTCCTGGGTCCTGGTCTTATAAGAACAGGACCGAAATAATCAATTCCGGTTTTGCAGAATGCTCTTGACGGTGTTACCCGAGCAGGGGGGAGGTCACCCATTTGCTGCTGAACTAACAACGGTCTTGATTTGAAGCATCTCATACACCGATGAACAACAAACCTAATTAAATTTCTTCCACCAAGGGGCCAGTATTTCAGCCTAATTACAGCTAGCATAAGTTGAGGGCCCGCATGCATCAGCTTTTCGTGGTAGTGTTCTATCAGCTTCTGTGTGAAAGGGTGTTTAGCTGGTAGGATAATCTGGTGCTTTGTATCAGCTGATTCCTGTGAATGACTCAATCTGCCACCAATTCTCATGATCCCATCTTCAGGAGAAATGTAAGGATTGAACCAACGTAAAGGGGATTTACATGCAACAACCTGACCAGATGACAAAGCTTTCCATTCATTGGGAAACGTTTCACGTTGCACTCGGGAAACTAAAATGTGTTCTGCTACCTTTAGCTCAGCCGTGGATAAAAATCCGGAGTTCTTGCGCATCTCTTTGGGCAGTTTTAATAATTCCATGAGTCGCAAATAGTACGCTGTTTTTCGTATTAAATCCGTATATGTGGCGTGATGACTAATATACCAGTCGTTGAAGTCTGCTAACGGTGCGGAAACGTTAGCAACAGTTTTCCGACATCTCTCTTCTTCAACTTCATTCGACGATTGTAAGGCAGATTTAGGCCAAAATTCTGGGTCATGAATTAACCAACTGGGTCCCTTCCACCATAGTGAGTTTTCTAAAATAGATTCTGGATAAATACCGCGAGAAATAATATCCGCTGGATTATCAACTCCTGGAACATGACTCCAAGTGTGGCCTTCTGTTATGATTTGAATTTTAGAAACACGATTTGCGACGTATGTAGTCCATGTGGAGGATGTCGATTCCAGCCATCGCAAGACGCACGAAGAGTCTGTCCAAAAATATACCTTACACGATATTTGAAGCGATTCTGCTAGCTTTTGGTAGAGTTGGGCAGCCATCAAAGCGCCGCACAGCTCCAAACGTGGAATCGACTGACACTTAAGTGGTGCAACCTTGGATTTAGAACTGACCAACCGTATCCAAACAATGCCCTCTGCATCTTTGCTTTTCACGTAAGCACACGTGCCAAAAGCCTTTACTGACGCATCCGAAAAACAATGTATTTCCACTAAAACAGCATTAGGAATGATTAAGCGACGATCAATAGTAATTTCTTGTAGCAAGGGGAGTTGTTTATAAAATTTCCACCATTCCTCACCCACCGTTTTAGATAGAGGAGAATCCCAATCCAATTTTTTACCATTACTGTCTTCGTAGGTCCAAAGTAATTGTAGGAAAATTTTTGCTGTCGTGATGGCAGCTCCAACCAGGCCCAGTGGGTCAAACAAAGACGCTATAACTGACAAGATTTTCCTTTTCGTTAACTGTTCCGTCAACTCTAACCGTGGAATTTGAAATTTGAGTTTCAAAACGTCTGACTTTGGTCTCCAAACTAAACCAAGCGTAGTAACTGACGGGTCTGGGTCCAACAGGATTTCGTCTGATTCCTTGATCGCTAAGTTTTGCTGTGAAACTCCTTTCAACACTTCAGGACTATTCGAAGCCCACTTCCGAAGTAAAAATCCACCCGCTTTCATGATTGAGTCGAGTTCCTGACGCAAAATAATCGCTTCTTCCGTTGTGTCTGCTCCGGTTATGACGTCATCCATATAGACATCGTTCAGCAGTACCTGTGCTGCCTTTGAGTAGTTTTCTCTTTCATCAATGGCTAATTGTTTCAGGGCCCTAGTTGCTAAGAATGGAGCTGGCTTCGTACCATATGTGATCGTATTTATTTCGTAGACGTTTATTTCCTCTTCTGGAGAACCTCTCCAAAGAATGCATTGTAGAGGCCGATCTTCCTGCCTGACATAAACTTGCCGAAACATTTTTTCGACGTCTGAAACGATCATGATTTGTCTTGTCCGACTGCGCAAAATAATGGAGCGAAGATCTTGTTGAATTGTCGGACCCAGCAGCAAAGCCTCATTCAAAGAAACGCCTGAAGAAGTTTTGAAACTTGCGTCGAAGACAACACGAACTTTAGTCGTTGTGCTGGCCTCTTTCAGAACTGGGTGATGTGGGAGAAAGCACCGCTTTTTGGCATCCCTTTCCTCAACCTTTCGCATATGACCCAACTGTATGTACTCATTCATAAATTTATGATATTCTTCATATAAAACAGGATTCCGAGCTAGCCTGCGCTCTGTACCCTTGAGACGGTCGATCGCGATTCTCTTCGATTCACCCAAACGCTGAATGACAGACTCATTCTTTGGTAAACTGACAATGTACCGACCATCTTCAGAACGTTGAACGTCTTTTTTAAAAATCTCTTCACAGCGTGCTTCTTCAGGCGAAAAACTGGGACCAACATCGATTTCCTCGCTCAACCAAAACCGTGAAACCATGTCCTCTATAGTTTCCGAAACTGACACATTACAGGTGATTTGGTCACCTTTGCTTGATAGAGATTGACCACCGCAAATCACCCATCCAAAAACAGACTCAATCAGTGTTGGGAGGTTGTTGCCCAGAGAAATTTCCTGACCTGATTTGAAGAACGAGAAGAATGATTCAATGCCCAACACAAGGTCTACTGATCTGCATGTGAAAAATGCTGGGTCTGCCAAAGTTATTTCCTGGGGCATTCTCCAGCCCGAAATATCAACCGATTGCGTTGGTAAGTTTGCAGTAACCTTAGGCAAAACTAGAAAATCCGTCGTTAGAGAAAAGTCCGACACTCTCGACCGTAATTTTGCTCGAATTTGTTGCTTCACCTGTGCATTTGATTGACCAATTCCTTGCACAGTAACCGACACCTTTTTCCGACTTGCCTTGATAAGCTGACTCAATCTTTCCGTGGCAAAATTGCATTCCGACCCGGAATCGAGAAGTGCTCTTGCCGGAACCTTCCGACCATATTCATCTTCCAACCAAACCACCGCCGTAGCTAGTAAAACCGTAGACGGACGCTTCACACCTGACGCCGACACTGACGTGACGTTCACTGACTCATCTGACTCTATGCTTGCCGAATTTACCGAATTTCCGTGGTTCCGATAATTTGAGCTACTTGTGCTTGCAATATTTCTTTTACCATCTCGAAAGCAAACCAAGGTGTGATGACGTCCCTTGCAATTCCGACAAGAGAATTTTGATTTGCATTCCCTTGACTGGTGCCCAGCTCGAAGACAATTTCGACACAACTCTTGTTTCAACAATACCGAGTCCCTTTCCGTTGCGTTTAGTTTTTTAAACTCAGCACACTCATATAAGAAGTGACCACCAGAACACATGGGGCAATTTGAACCTGACGTTTGGAAGGATCCGTAGCTTGTTTTTACAAATGGTAACCGAAACTTCGAAGGATGTTGATGAGCGAATTTAGAATCTGCAGGTTTAACCGGTAAAGATTCCAAAACAGTGACCCTTTTCTGAAGAAAATCCATAAGCTGGGAAATTGTCTCTTGTTCCTCAGATGCCGAGGTTCTTCCCAACTGCGACGAGTAACTGGATCTAAACGACTCGTTAGCAAATGTATCAACAGCAAATCCTTGTAATCAGCAGATTGGACTGCCTGATCTAAAATTTGAACCGCCTTTTGAAAATCTTCAACCAAACTGTGCAATTCCGATGGGGATTCTTTTGTAAGTTGAGGAAGCCTAAATAAAGCTTGAATTTGTTTCTTCTTCAACAACTTACTATTATTGTAACGCTTGACCAAAAGATCCCAAGCCACCTGATAATTTGCTCGCGTAATTTGTAGAGAATCGACCAAACTCTTTGGCTCACCTTGCAAACAGCCCTTGAGATAATGAAACTTCTCTACATCTGGAAGATCAGTTTTCCAGTGAATGAGAGAAGTATACAGATCACGAAAGCTCATCCATTCATCAATGTTCCCGCTAAATGTCTGCAATTTTATTTGTGGTAACCGAACATGATCTAGAGTATGATGAGCAGCCGATTCATTCAAGCGATCAACACTATCGACAAAAGGCTCCTGCAGCTCCTTAAGCTTATCCATCAACACTGCCTTGGCTTCATAGTAAAAATCGCTAACATCTTGGCGTTCCTTAGAAAAGTTAAAGTCTTCCGCAACAAAATCTTCATGAGTTTTCACTTCGATAATCGTATAGCTAAATCTCTCCCACAAATCGTCAAGCCTTTCCAGCCTCACCTTAACCTGACTGCACGTGGTAGTTTCTCCGATAATTGAAATAAACTTTCTTATATCTTCAAAATCCGTAATAGTTTCCGACAATTTAACCCGCAAAGTCTTTAGACTGCTTGACTTGGATACCTTGGGAGGCATTTTGGACTTTTCCAATCAAAAACCAACAAAGTGAACCTTAGCTCCAATTTGTTTCAACAAAATGTTCCAAAGAGAATCTTAACAACCAACGAATGAGACTTAAATTCCAGCCGGTAACACACCCAGGGCTTCACACGCAAAAAGTGTTATCAACGAAAATATTTTTCAGTATTTTATTTAAAAATGCAGATAAAATTTGATTCAATAAACTTCGTACACTATTACAATAAATTTTCTCATTCATAAACATGAAACACAAAAACCAACACAAATTAACAATTTCAATACATAAATGCAGAACCACTGCAGTACCACCACGGTCGGAAAACACTTCGAAAATTTAATTAAAGTTGCTCGAAGATTGTTGGAATTAGAGTTGATTGATGAATTTCATTGATGAGAGTTGATTGATGAATGTTGTGAGGAATGTTGAATGTTGATTGATGAACATGAAATCAGTTGATCCAACCGAACCGAGTGGGAAATTTGAGATGGACTGGTTTATAAGCTATTCGACCCGTTGTTGTTGTTGCTTACCCGAGCCAACCTTGTAACACCACTGCATTGAACCTGCGTTGTATAGTTGCCACCTTACCGAACCTTTGTCCGCTCTCGAACCCTGCTGCCGAACCAATCGACACCGAGCCAATGGAAACCGACCGTTTCCCGAAACCGTGCCACACGATGAACCGATGCGCTGTACCAAACCGACCAGTAAGCTCCTCCGAATCTGCTGCGTTTCGCTTGGGCACCGTAAACCAGATCACCCTTGTGATCAACCGACCGTAGATCCAAATTGCCCAATAAAACGAGCACGATGTGTGTGGTGTTGAAAATGGCGATACCACGCCAAACCAGGAATACCAATGGAGTCGCCCGATTGTTCCGACCGAACAATAGCGCCAGACCAGATAGCGTGCAAAATGGCGTTACCTTCCGGAATTCCGAAACCGCTCCGAGGTCCAGGTCATCCGGCTCGAAGGACCAAATGGTTGGAGATAGGACCGGTTACCTTGCTATCCTTCGACTCGCTGCCTTGGCCTATCCCAACTATGGCCTGGATTGTCCGTTTGGTTCCGAAGTTCCCTCTCAAGCCGCATGCAAATATGGAACAATGGCCGAGTTCCGAAATGGTTTTCTGCATGCACCGTACCGGAATTTTATAAGCTGGATATTTCCGAGTTTATGCATGCAACTTAAAACACTGGCACTTCTAGATAATTATTAACTTATTTTAATTTCACTTAGCTTAGTTTAGGTATTTAACAAATTTAGGTATAAGCTTTAAAAAGCGATGTGGTTCGACACCAACCAAACGCTATCAGACTCGGGCGGCAACTGGAGATCACGAGCAGGTTGGCTGGGTAACAATAGGTCGTCGTCGAATGGCTCGTTAGCACTAGCTATAGCTTTTCCTCCCTCCTCAGTCCATCTCACAAAATTATCAAATCCTCACTCATCAATTCCAGGGTTGTGTATTCGCACGGTAAGTATCAAACAAGACCGTTTCCAGCAAAAAAGTGAAAATGACCCAAAAGTCACATGGGACATTCTTGCGTAGAACGGCAGAGCACACCCATTTGAATTTTAACTTTTCTACAATACTGTGAGATTATGCCAGGAAAGGGTGTCCTACTTTTTAACTGATTTAAGTTTTCGCAAAATCATTGCCGATAATATTGAAAGGGTCGTACGCAGTTTGGCATAATGTCAGTTTGCATTATGCCGTTTGGCATAAAATCATTTGGCATCATGGCCGTTTGGAAAAGTGATCGATTGGCATAAAAATATAAAACTTCATAAAATAACATAAAACTAGAAATGTAGATCGGCCGGCCGAATTGTTGAACTAAGTATTCGGCCGAAAAGGTCGAATATTTATTTTTAAAATTTATTCAACAACATAATTGTCAAACTTTTCAAATGATTTTGGATAGTTCATAAAATATTCAAAAGTAATGTTGAAAAAGCTACATAATCATCATAAATTTAAGGTTTTATTTTTGACTGTTTTCAGCTTTACACTTTGATTTTGCCCGGAATAATTCATTATTATTTGCTAAATCAAATGACAAACTGAAATTTCTCTTTGAAAAGTTTTAGATTTTGTGTTAAAAAACGATAGAAAAAAAAAATTAAAAATGAACATAAATGTTGTTTAATTCTTAGATACGATATTAACACTGCTGCAGCTTTGATTCAATAAAAAACTTAGAACTTCGAGTTCCTTATTATTTATTATCTTTTACTTTCGTCTTTTGGCCTCCTCTAGGCCAACAAATTTTGTTCAGATTTGCCCTTTTGTTAACAAATTTTTCAAAAAATCGTCCTTCTTGAAGCAATAGACTAGCTGGCAGCAAATAATAATAATAATAATAATAATAATAATAATAATTCATGTTCAAAAAAATACAATTAATTACTGTCTACTGTCCATAGAAGAAATTTCAGCAAAAGAGAAAGTGAAGGGAAACATGAGTTTAATAGAATTGAAATTATGAACAAGATATTATTGAAACTAATCTAAATTTATTCTTATTATAACAAAGAGAAAAAAAAAATAAATGTATTTACAAGAATTAATAAAATGTTCATATTCAAATATTAAGTTATTCTGAACTATGCTTTGTAGTGGAATTAAATGTAAATACACTCGTTAACTTTGCTTTTGAGCTATTTTTTTAGTTTTTGTTTTAAACTGCTCTACTATGGATTTCTTTAAAATTTGTTGAAAGTTTGATAAAACAATGACGGCCGCAAACGGAACATCTACTATTTGGTTTGGCCCATGTTTGTCCGATTTCACTGCAGAGTTTTTACCAACAAAAAAAAAGATATGAAAAGGTTATAAACACTTACCACCATCCGCTAATCTTCGACTGCCGTTAACACCGAAAGCTATCGAAATTCCGATAGGTTTCTTCCAACCGCGCCAGTTGTTGCACACACTTTCTGGCTCGGAGCTCCAGCTACATAAGGAGTCCTCCTCAAATCGGTCCGAGTCCTCGAAGCTGAACCGATCACATTCTTCGTTGGCATTATTGCTGTTGTTGGCGTTATTATTAGCATTGTTGTTGTTGCTATTGGACGCGTTCCCATTATTCGGGTTCTGGTTGCCACTGGCATTATTTTGGCCACTGGCACCAGAACCGGATGCGTTCCATTCCTGAGGTTCCGGCCCACCTGCCGCAACCTGATTTTCTTGGGGGCCATGGTTCGGACGTCCCTGCCCGGCCGCTTCCTGATTGTTGTTAGTCGGTTGTTGTGAATCTGGTTGTTGTTGTTGTTGCGCCTGATCCCGCTGAGGTGGCCTCTCCGGGCCACCCCCAGCAGCGCTCGAAGCGTTGGCCAGCTTCGTCAAAGCTGATTAATAACCTTCCCTCTCGCACTATCTCACACAGGTCTGAATCAGGATCACAGAACCGAACTAAGGTGTGATAGGTATACCAGAAATGATACACCAGACGCACAGCCAGACGGACACGCACACACAATCGATTTCGTGTCTTTCTTCTTCGATTGTTGGGCTAGCTTGTGGATTCGAAACACACTTTCAATATTCCCCCAGACTATTGGATTCTCTGTTTTCGTTATGCATAGGCCAGACGATATGCCGTTTTTCCACTGTGGATTGCTTCCCACTTTCGTGTCTTCCCACAGGGACAACAATTGACTTTCTCACCTTCCCCGTCACACCAAAAAACACTTATCTAATACCGTATTTGTTTTCACCACCCGAAAGTGTTGCACCTTCCAAGCTGAAAACGAGCATGAATCGAGTTTTGCACTAATCTTTGTTGGTGTGCGTGAAATCGGCAGTGTCAAAAGAAAACATCAAGCTGTCAAAAATCCATTACAGCTGGTATTTGTTTTCGTTTGACTTCGAAAATTGAAATGAAATTTACTTTAGTTGATCATTATCTTTTAAATAATATGAAAATTTTAGCATGAATTTATATATTATGTTGAATTGTGAAGATTTCAGATTTATTTTGCTTGGTAGATTCGCCTCTGGCTCTGATGATAACTACAATACCGGCTGATTCTGGGTGGTCTATGTTTGCTGCTGCTAGACTGCAGACCCCATCTTGAAGGTTCCGGTATTTTGAACGTTTATTAGTCGCAAATACCTCGAGTACCTATTTCCGTTTTCAGATGACAAAAGAAAAATTCTTGGAAGTCAAATTGGCGAACTCAGATCGCGGAAGTCGGGGGAGGAAATTTTGCTAACAGACCGAAACGAACGAAATTCAAGCTCCCAATGCGGGTGTAGTCTCGAACTACCGTTTTTGAAGGGCAACGGGTGGGAATCCAGGACTTGGCGCAACCGAGCATCGTCACCCTAAAGCACAGCTCGAAGCTGGCTCGAAGCAGAGTAGCTTCGATGCAGCTGAACGCTTCTTGCTGTGGAGACCAACTTATAGGACCCTCCCGAACAAGAAAACTTTTCGGTTTGGGGGATTCCACCAGATCTTTGGGTTGGCCTTTTTGCACTCGGATTTCCTGCTCTTTTTCGGCATCGCCTGGAACCGATTGCAGCAAACCTTCTGGGCACATTTCTTCTTGGGAGCGTTGTTTGCTTTGGAACGTGCCATCCAGGTGAAATTTTTTAAAAACAAAAAATTATAATAAACATTAATAATAAATGTCTCAAAAAAGCATATAGAACAAGAGTACAGGAAAAAATATTGAATAAAAGTTTCGTCATTTGGTATATTTTTATAATTTAATCCAAAGTACACCTAATCCAATTTAGAAATATTATAATTTACAACATGCATTCCTTATACTCTGATAAATCACAATTTGCTAACAACCTCATCGACCTGTCTGACCCAATGTTTCCGTAGAAAATCTGTCACAACGGGTGCCACCAATTCCGAATCGGTCAAATGAATGTGATGGGAACCTTTCAGATACTTCACGCGGAACATGGAATTTTGCTTCTTAAGTATGGCGACCATTTCATCGAAGCCTTCTTTGGAACCAGGATAGGGTGAATCGATGGCCTTGATCACCAGCTGTGGCACCTTGATTTGCTTTGTCAGAGCGTAGTTCACTTTATCCGACCATCCGGGAATGTTGTTGTACTTTATTCGGTTATCACGATCAAAATAATATTTGCCGGGAAATTTCTTGGACGGTTTGATGTTTCTTTGCAGTAAATATGGACCAGTTTCTCTCGTTACAGACAGATTCCATGGTTCCTTCAAACAAACGATCCAGCATGTCCTCATACGTGTAGGCTGGTGGTTCCGATCTTTCGCGATTCCTTTTATCGGCTTCAAGCAACTTATTGGCCATCACAGTAGCCCAAGAAATAAATCTTTTCGGGTAATATGACTGCGGTTTAAGGGCATCAATTCCAATCAGAAACTCCACCTTATCTGGAAACATTGACGTGAACATGAAAGCTATGATTGCTCCCATAGAATGCCCCATCATTGCCATCTTATCCCACCGATATTCGTTCATTAAGTGCAACAGAGGCGGAAACGGCACTGGTATTGAATCCGGAACAAGTTTCCGTTCTTCGGGATAATAAAGGGAAAAAAACAGCTCGAACGCAATTTTCGCGGTATAGAAATAAACCAACCATCTGATATTTGTTTACATCGGGAAGCACGTGCTGTCAAAATTCATGATAGTATTGGTGAGAGCGCAAGCAACACCGAATATTTTCAGAGTGTTCCACCGTCCACTTTATGGTGCACTACCAGTGGACTACTCATCCTGAAAACGAGCATGAAAACAGCAAAAAGTGCACTACCGGTAGTGCCCCGGTGCACCACCACACGAAAACGAATTCTCTATAAGGATCTCTGAAATGAAAATCAACCACTGAGCTGCGGATTTCATACCAGTACGAAACTTTCTGCAATCATCTGAGTATTTAGACGCATGATTTTACACCCACATCCGGCACTATTGGAATCGTTCAACATAAAGCAGCTGAAATTACAGCTTTGCCATGGTCGATGGCCTATGAACTTTGGCTCTGCTGCTGTGAAATCTTCTTTTTTTTCAGCTAGTTTTTGCCCTTATTTCTGATTGCGCTGTTTAGCCATCATTCTTTTTTTTTCTGAGCCAGTGCCAGTGACCAAGAATCACGACGAATTATTCTTCGACTTTGTTTCGATCACACAGGAGGCTTCATCGATGAGCCACCATAACACCACGAAGATGGAACCAGCATTGCTAGATTGATATAGGTAGCATAGGTTTAGCTTTTAACTCAACCAATAGCTACTAGGTATGTGCTAGGTGGTCGACTGGGGCAGAGCCCGTTTTCTTCTGCTCCGGTACAAAGACCAAACTGTGACTCGCATGGGCTACAACAGGGCCTTTTAAACTTAGATATTTCCCTTGCTGAATAGTAGGTTAATTATGCTTTTTCGCTTTAAGTTCGATGTATTCCAAAAGTTAAACTTTATTCGGTTTTCAACAAATTATTTTAAATTTCTTATTTTTACTCAAGGTTTATCATTCAAAACATTAAATATCATATAGGTAAATAACGTTGATCATTCTTCAGCAAACTTACTATCCCCCTTACTTCTTTATTCTTGGCTCCTTAAAATAAGAAAGTTTGACCCGTTTCAAATAAACGAATTAAAAAAAGTAAATATAATTCCAACAGCTAAATTTGTATTTTGGAAGGAAGGTGTAGCAAAGCACATCGGGTCAGCTAGTAACTAATAGAAATATGTTTTTAAGAGCAAAGCTTGAGTATTTGTTAAATTATATCAAGCAATAATTTTTAAATCAGTTGTTAATGTAAAATCTAAAATGTTAATCCTTTCCTACCCATGGTAGCACAGATGATCCACAACTTAGCACAGCTAGCATTTGAATCTACAGGATTTTTCCACCGAATGTGCAGGTATAAATAAAGAACCATTGCACAAAATTGGAAGAAAATCGATTCACTAGCTTTTGCTCGGCAGATCAAAAGCTGCACAAAAGTCGGATTTTCATGAAGTCGTAATTTGATGTTCAATAACTTGACCAGTTTTCACAATTATCCTCAAATAAAAATACTGACTTACAGAAGGTTGTCTGTGCAAGCAGAATAAAATGATGGTTTTCTTAGGTTTAAACTAAACTGGAAAACTGGAGATACATTGTGAACAAAACATACTTTTCTTCTTGTAAAGCTTTTTATCCATACTCATGAAACATGGCACGAATGCCACGAAGATGGTAAAGTGTCACTAATAAAACTTAAAAAAAAATACTCATGAAAACTATTTCGTCACAAATTTTGTTTTCGTAGCAGGATAAGTTTTTCATCTACTTAAATAACAACTGGTTTGAAAAAATATTGAAAGTTGAATGTATTTTTGAAAAACGTTATAGTACATATTCAGTTTTGCTTGGTGCCGAGTGTCATGGCGGCTATTGTTCAAGGCAAAAATGAAAATTTAAATAGTTTGATTTCTGAGGGGTGGGTCAGGTGTCAGGTGTCCAGATTTTCGAGAAACCGTCCTAATTTTTCAAAAATTCTCGAGTTGTCCTGATTTTTGAAAATTGGTTGTCATGATTTTCATAAAAAACATCTCGAATATAATCCGTTGACCCGAATGACAATTGTCAAAGGGTATTTAATAAATATTTATAATAATAATAATCTCGAATATAATCGAATTTGTGTCTAAAAATTGAATAAATCTGTAATAAAATAGATAAACCCATTTAACGGGTGGTGTAGTCCTCGGTTGCATGCCAGTCAAGAAGCTGCTTACTGCTGTTGCATAAATTAAGGCGAAATGCTTCGCCTTTATCTATGCAACCTAAGCAGAGCTGCATATTATTTCCATGAATCAAGGGGTGTCTTAAAAATCCTGATTTGTTTCTTAGCGTTTTCCTGTTTTTTAACGGAACCACCTGGCACCCCTGATGTGTATTCTCAAGAAATATTTTACAAAAAAGGATCGTTGTACTTTGTGATCAATGAGGTGATGAAATTCAATGTATTTTGACATTGTTTCTTGTATGACACTTGCACCCTCTGTGTTGTAATCTTCCCAATGGAGCATATGTATATGACCCAACTCATCTTTTACCTATAGAACGTCAAGTAAATTAATATATCTATCTCTTGCAAGGGAAGGGTTGAGTGTGAGTTCAGTTTTCCTCCCTAGCATTTTTTTTTACTTGTTCATGCCGAAAATGTAAGATATTTTTATTAATCCCTGTCAGTTTCGATTTTTTTTAATTTATGCGCTGTACCGTGAAATCATGAAACGCACTGTACGATTTTGATGAAAACTTGACCAATATTTTCTTTTGTTCTTGGCACACCAGATTGAGCCATAATTAAATGAAACCATTGCCAATTTCCTGCAACACTCCAACAGTCGAGTAAATAGTATCGAAATCCAGTAATATTGGTTTCCGTAATTTTGGACTAAATTTTATTGCCCCCTGCTGCAAAATAGTGACGGGAAAAGAAAAGGCGACCCTCCATCAAGGAACAGAGAAAAAAAAGTCGACTACGATCGAATTGTTCCCGCAGGGTGCATCCAGATTTCAACTAGGATTCCCGAGCCCAGGTTCCGAAATTCACACGATCACCAGTTATTACCACTGCTACGCCAGTTTTCGACAACTTGGGCGTAAATTTCACTGAAGAAAACACAATTTTCACCAGTTTTATCCGCGACTTCACAATTAAATGGCCCGTCTGATTTCGAACGCAAGCAAAAGAGACAACGACCCAGACGAGACGAAGACGGACGACAACAATGATGGCTGACGGACGAACGAATCGACGAACGATGACGACGGGCGAGCGAGGAAAACGAATCGAACTTTCAGAACCGAGCGACCCGACCTGAAGGGGTTCACAAACATATAGGTATGTCGAAATTAATGAAAAATAATCACACAAACAGACATCAGATGATGAATTTTCCATGAAACAAACAAATATCTTTTCGAGATATTTAACGTTCGAAAGATTGAATGTTAAAAAATATGTTGAAAACATTAATAATTAATAATTAATAATTAATAATTAATAATTAATAATTATTATTCGGAATCAATAATTCGAGGGAAAATAATTGTGTTTATTTTTTATTTTACTTCCTCAAATTTCGGCCTCTAAATCTTTTACGAAAAAGCTTCTCATTCATTAAATTCATTAAATTAAATTTTAACCGAAAAAATATTTGTTTTTGATTATCATTTAGTTAATTCATTCAAATTTGGTTCCGACTACAGCATATTTCCGGGCTCGGGAGGCAAGCCCAGTTGTTTCTTTGTCAATGAAATGTTTAGTTTCTCGCTCGCACCTCTGCGGGACAGCTATTTGCGTTTACGCACATGGCGATCCTGCTCAAGCAAACGAAAACCACCATTCAGAAAACAAGAACAATTCTGAACTTTTTACTATCGGATCGTTTGATCAACATTGAGTTGAAAACGACGGTTGCCATTACGACAAATGGCAGACAAGTTCAATGGGGTTTGGATTGAAAGGTGATATCGCGACAACCCAGTAAGGAAAATTTCGTCCGTCTTTCAACATCTGTTATACGCAAAGGGCTGAAAGAGAAGCAAATTTCCGAACTGACATTTCAGTACCGCTCTGACGTTTTGGTACCAAAATGCCATTGAAATCAAAGGGAAACTGACGTTCTGGTTCCAAAAAGTCAGTACGGTCCGTTTGTATGTGATTTGACAGTTGCTTCAGTCCTTTGGTTATACGTGTTATTACCTACCTACCTACCTAAGGGTCCAGCGCCGATTGACCGGCGCATAGGGCTGAGATAAAAGATCTCCACTGCTGGCGATCCGGAGCCAGCGTCTTCACTTGCTGCCAGCCGAGGTTCTCGTCAACTGTGCGGATTTCAGCGGCTAGACTTCGCCGCCACGAGCTTTTGGGCCTGCCTCTGCTTCGATGCCCATCTGGATTCCAGTCAAGCGCCTCTCTGCAAATCTCGTTTTCATCTCTTCGCAGCGTGTGCCCAATCCATCTCCACTTACGTTCCCGAATCTCGATTTCTAGCGCCTTTTGATGACACCGGCGATGAAGTTCAACGTTTGAGATCCAGTTGCCAGGCCACCAAGCGCGGATGATGTTCCGCAGGCAGCGATTCACAAAAACTTGCAGTTTTCGCGTCGTCACCGCATATGTGCACCAAGTTTCACACCCGTACAGCAATACGGATTTGACGTTTGAGTTGAAGATTCGGATCTTAGTTCGTAGAGAGATCTCGTTATTACCTACGTATAAAATCCGTCGATTATGTTAGTTTATGAAGCGAGAATTTATTTTCCGTTTTTTTTATTAAAATAACGCAGATAGTTTCCAATCAAAGCTGTAAAAATACTTTATTGAGTTTTTGAAATATTAGGTATATTGAGTCAAGAGTTTCTATTTAGCGTCTGACTTGGAATTTAAAAAATAAAATCTTGTTATCTTTTTTTTTTAACAGTTCGCGTTGCTCTTATTCTAAGGTGAAGGTTTTTTTGTAATTTCTTCACGGCTTTAAGGGGGCAATCTCGTTTTATTTGATTACTTAGTTCAAGATAGCCACTTTTTAAAAAGAACAGAACATAGATAGGGAAATATGAAAATGAAAAGAATTATAGACAAAGATCAAGATCGCAGCTAATACATCTCTTCATCTCTTTACGTCGTTTCCAGTTCTTATAATTTGTGCTGTTCTGTCCAAAATAATAAGATATGAGTCACAAACCGATTCCGCTAAAAAAAGTAGGTATAATCCATTAGTTACAAAAGAAAATGTATTTCAAGTGAGAAATCCAAATTTCATTCGAAAATAAAACATAATACATTCTTAACATATCTCTTATTAAGATTGGTATTATATCAAGGAAGTATAGTTGTTTATTCAATAAGCAACATTCTAGTCAACATGTACGATCTTACATCTATACTGACTTAATCCATAGAATACGTTGAACTGCGTACGATTTAGAGATTCCAACGTTTTTCGGCTTACGGCCATACGTAAGACGATGTTGTTACGTCCCCTCACCCGCTTGCAACGAATAAGATTCCATCGACGGGAGCCATGCGCACTATTGGCTTGGCGCAGCCGATCAAATGCTACCCTTTTGTCGACGCCTTTCGATGTCCAGGGCAACAACAATGAAATGACATTTTTAACTACGAAATTTTCGTTCCACGGTTCGACGAGTATATCAACATTACGCCAATTTGGCTGCTTCGAGATTTCCTTCACGGTCGAAATCATCCAGGAGGCTGAGTAAAAATTTGCGGCCAGGAACCACATCGTGTCTAACGAGGCGCCGTTTCGGTTAAATTTCGGGAAGATACTCGCATACGTTGTTTTATCAATTTGATTCGCGATAGCGTTCATCAGTCGTTGTTGATAAGGGCGTGGACAGTAGACTCCAATACGACGTTCAGTGAAGATGTTTCCATTTGCGGGGAAAGCAAAATTATGGCGCATCACATTATCAGATGGTAATTTCTCAACTTCTACAATTTCCTCTATACTATCATCCAAACAGATAATTTGGTCGCTTCTTATTCTTTTCGTACCAGACGATTTTTGAGTCGCTCGGTTCATTTTACGTTTGCAACTTTTTCTTATATTATTATTGAGGTCACGCGAGACCAATGGAGCCACATTTTCTTCATCAGAAGAAAGTGTAAGGTCAATTATGGGTTCTTCCTGAGGGATGATCAAGACTGCCTGTTCGTCATCCGTTTCTTCCGGCCTGGGCTCTGATTCAATTTGATCCAAGGGAATGGGAGAAGAGACTGGAGAAGATGCATTTTCTTCGTCAAAAGATACATCGAGGTCAATTATTGGATCCACACAGGAAAGGATCTGCCCGGACTGGTCGTCATCAATCTCTCCTAGCTTTGGGCTTGAGTGCATCTGATCAACTTGAACGATCAACGGTAGTCCGCCAGGACCCAGCCCAATGTTATACTTCAAAGCCAGCTCCACCTCATACAACTAAAAGGGTAAAAAACGTAAGGTATCGATTAGACCCTGGCTGGCTGGTCACAATGTGAACGGACAGACCAGGATCTTATCGTTTCGAAGAATAAACACATATATGGTTATTATTTTAATTGATCAATAAACTTACCTCCCAAACCCCTCGAGAGCACATCTCAACGACGGCATAGATTATCCACGGCGTAAAGCCAAGTACCCCTGTGCGGGGTTTATTGGCAATTCTGTTCAAGGACTGGATCAGTTGTTGAGCCATCTCCTCCTCTTCCTGGTGTTTGGTTAGCACCAGCATTCTCGCTTCAGTTAAGAAGGGAGCCGAAATACACAATTGACTCGATTTAAACGGAACCATGTTGGGAGTTGGGAAGCTGAAGCTGAAAATTGGGATACGCGAAACTTTTTCCACGACGAATTCGTCCGGACGCAACGTTACACTGAACCCAAAATCACACTTAAAAAACACTAGAAGATTCACTTAAAAGTGAAAACTCAGTGAATTTCTTCATTTCAAGTGGCTCATGTACATTTCACTTGCCTCTCACTTGAATTTTAAGTGACCGAATCAATATACACTAGCTCATCACTTGAGTTTTAAGTGACCGGCATTGAATGTCTTCGATGCTCACTTGAAATCCACTTGACCGGTCACTTAAGCCAATATTCACTTGCCCATCACTTAAAATTCAAGTGATTTTTTACATAGCGAATGTCAACAATGTCAGTATTGATTATTTCATTGTTGTTTGGAAAAGAAACAACAGAGGTTTGTTTGAGTTGGTAGGTGCAGAATTAAAGTAATTTATATGTTATTAAACAATGATATTTTCCATAGGTCGACCGACAGAAACATCGTGTGAACCGGTTAACACGTCGCAGAGACCTTTTTGAAGCAATCAGGTTTCGGATACGTTTTCCGATGATGATTTATTTTGGAAATATTCAAGTGCAATTAAAGTAAGTATCATGCAAAACAATTAATAAATACTAGTTAAATTTAATTTTTTTTATTACTATTTCAGAAAATATCAACCCGAATGTCTCGTCAAAGTGAGGAAGTCAATGATTTTTCGAAGCCGAAAAATCTTTTTGAACCCAAATAAGGAGAAAAAGTGACGTTTTTTACGTTGTATTTTTTTTAAATAAATAATTGTTTTGTAGAAACAAAGTTGATTAATGTTTGATATTCCGAAATTTCACCTAAAAACCTCTACAACGAAAGATATTAATGACCTGAGCAAACATTTTAAATTGACTTTGCCATTCACTTGAAATTCACTTGATCGCTCACTTAAGTGATTTCACTTGACGGTCACTTAAAATTCACATGAATTTACGTATGGCGCAAATTCACTCCAGATGTCACTTACCTTTAAAGTGAAAATTATTTTCGGTGTACACCAGGTTACACCGTTAAAGTTTTTTAACTTGCCTTTCGATCTGCCTGCACTCAAAATTTTTACTCATAAAAGCATTTGCACACTGGGTTGCCAGGTGCCCAGATTTGTCTGTAAAACACAGACTTTTGACCCTTCGTCCAGATATTGGTCAGACACAGGTTTTGCCCAGATTTTTCCTGATAATGCCCAGATTTTACAGACTTTCAAAATTTAGTGATGAAATCAATATTCATGTATCGGATATGACCTGTGAGTGTATTACACTCGAAGTCTTGGTTGAACACTGTTATTTCAGCAATCATTCATTAAAAGCTAACTTTTTTTAGATCGGCATTGTTGTACGCAGTTTTGACCACTGTGTTGTGACGGTCAGAGAAAGTGAAAAGAAATGATGATGAGAGTGAGAAGAATGTAAACAAATAATGAAATTGATTATGCGCGGGAATGATAAATAAAAACATTGATGAGAAAATTATGTTAGCAGCTTTCCAGCAAGTATTGGCACCATTTTGTTATTATTGTGAAGACGAAAGGTAGTGACTGCAAGTTAGAAAGTTTTAATTGAAATTTTAAAGTGATAACGGGCATTGCAACTACTCAGATAATTTGACCGATAGTCTGAAATTGATCTGTGAGCGCTGTAAGTAGAAGATAGAGAATTATCAAGAAAGCGATAGTTAATGGATGATTTAATATTTAGATTGCGAGTTTGAATGCCGTTGAATCACTGGAAACAAAATAGTTGATTGCTACCGAGACTACCGTAAGTTACAAAAGGCTTTTTACAAACCAAAAACTAAGTGTTTCATGTTTAGATTTAGTGACCCGAGTGCCCGACTGTTGACAGAAGTCATTCATCTCAAAGCTACCGACCGTAAGTGTTTATCTGAATGTTAAGTTTGTACTTTGTATGTAATTAGATTTGATGATTTATTAGGGTCTGAAAGAGAGGAAGAAAGCCATCAGGAAAATAATCTAGCGTGAAGGAGAAACTTTTAATGTAAGAAAGCAAAATGTAGTATGTACTGTTCAATCTAATTGTTGTATTTATTGTAGCTTTGAGTAAATTTTATATTGAAACTACAAGGATTCGTTTTTGCCTGAGCCTGAGAATTCCGAGCGCAACATTCTCAAAGATTAAAAACGTAAATATTTCCTACGATGGCGGAGAACTACAAATACAGCTGCTGTGAGGAGAATTCTGATTTTGATGCAAGCGTGCGGTGCAATCGATGTGGAGAATGGTATCATTTTTCTTGTGTGAATGTGCAAGATAGTGTGTCAGAAACTATTTGGTTTTGCGTTAAATGTATACGGGATGAGCCTTCGATTTTAGAATCGTTTGCATCCGCGGGGAAAACAAAAACTCGACGAGGTCCGCCGCGTGCATGCAAAGAGAAAAACAGAATGAGTAAATCAAAAGTTCCTCCAAAGGAGTTGCAAGTAGGTCAGGTGCAAGTAGCTCCAGATGGTCAGGTTAGGCAAGAAAGTCAGTCAAATGCTAAAATTGGAACCACAAATAAAGAAACAGGTGCGATTAGGAAGTCACTGTCACCTTTCCCAAACTCTAATGTGCCCGTAAATCTATCGCGCTGTGATGATAAAAAAAGTGTTTGCAGTACAAGAAGTGGAGAAAGCAGATCGTCGAAAGCTTCAGTACGTGAAAAGGCAAAACGTGAACTACAGCGGTTACAGGAAGAAAGTATGCAACGGATGCGAGAAGAAGACATCGAGCGAAAGTTGTTGGAGCATGAACTGAAAAGGGTCAGGCTGGAAAAGGAGTTCATGGAACGTAGGCACGCACAAGAAAGACTGGCGGAAGAGGAAACGGATCCTGAAAGCGAATGTGAAGATGATGAGCAGTACAACTATCAAAAAAAGGTTGAAGACTGGCAGAAAGATTCTGAAGCAGGACCAAATGAAGCAAATCAACGAAAACAGTCAACGCTCAAAGGAGAAAGCCAGCAGAAGGCCCAACCTGAGCCCGAAATCGCTTCTGGTAGGAATGAAACGCCTGAAATAAGCAGTGTAGCTTCGCATTCCGTAAGAGAAACGATCGAAAATACTACAAAACCCAGAGCCGGTCCAACTCAACTGCAGATAGCGGCAAGACAAGTTTTTTCAAAAACTTTGCCAAAGTTTTCTGGACGACCCGAAGAATGGCCCATGTTTATCAGTGAATACGAACAAGCGAATATAGCATGTGGTTTCAGCGATTCTGAGAATCTGATGCGTTTACGCGAGGCGTTGACTGGAAAGGCGTTTGAAGCGGTACGAAATCTTCTGCTTGTTCCAGAAAACGTTCAAAGTATAATTCAAAAACTACGCAGACGATTTGGAAACCCCGAGATTCTTTCGACGATGTTGGCAAATCGTATACAGTTGCTTGCGGGACCCAGCTCGGAGGATTTGGAGTCGGTGATTGAGTTTGGAAGTGCTGTAGAAGAGTTCACTCAACATCTGAAGGTGACTAACTTAACAGATCATCTTAGAAACCCCATTTTAATGAAACGGCTGATACAGAAACTACCAGCAAGTTACGCCATGCAGTGGGTAGAATACAAACGCAAACGGATAGTGGTTGATTTGGAAGTGTTTGGCGATTTTATGGAGGAACTTGTCGACAAGGCCCTGGAAGCAACCTATGAGCGTTGTGGAGACGAAGACACAGCAAGAGGAAAACGTCGCGAGAAAACTTTAGTGAAGGGTTTTGTTAACGTGACAGATACTGAAGAGCATCAATGTTGTACCTGTAGCCAACAAGAGCCCGTAATTGTACCTCAGCCTGGAACTGTTGGGAGTCGAAGCTTTGCTCCGTCTAGGAGTTGTTCAGTTTGTGGATCTACCGGGCATTTGGGCCGCAATTGCGACGAATTTAGAGCCATGAACTTGCAGGATCGGTGGAACACGGTTCAGCGTTTGGGATTGTGTTCGTTGTGTCTGTACAATCATAATGGGAAATATTGCCTGGCTAAACGGAGATGCGGTATAAATCAGTGTGAACAGAGACATCATCCACTTCTTCATTGGGACACGAGAACCACCGCACCTCATCTGATTGCAAGTTGTAACGGTCATCGACAGTCAGTAATATTTCGGATGATTCCTGTTAAAATTTACAGCAACGACAAACAATTGGAAGCACTAGCCCTTATCGATGAAAGATCATCAGTTTCACTTATCCTGGATGAACTAGCAAAAGAATTAGGTGCTATAGGAGACATCGAGCCGCTAAGAATGAGTTGGACAAACGGTATGAGCACAGTGGAAAACCTGTCAGCTAAAATCAACCTTCAAATCTCAGCTTTGAATGATGTAAGACGGTTTAATCTGATGGATGTTAGAACGGTGCGAAAATTAGATTTACCAACGCAAAGTTTGGACAGCAATTCGATACGGGAAAGGTTTGCACACCTGCGAGACATCGCTATTCCAAGTTATGAGTCAACGAAGGCGAAGTTGTTAATTGGAATCAACAATATACACCTTATCGCACCCCTTCAATCCCGAGTAGGAGAATTGGGCGAACCGGTAGCAATACAGTGTCAACTTGGGTGGAGTTTGTATGGACCAAGACCAGATATAGTCGCCAATGTTCATTTCTTGGGACATCATCGTTCTTGCTCTGAGTGTAATAGAATTGACCGAGAGATGAATGAAAATTTGAAAGAGTATTTTAGTATTGAAGCAGTCGGAATATCACCAGTGCCACTAGAAACGAACGAAGATCGTCGAGCACGTGAAATTTTGGACCGTACAACGAAGCGTGTAGGTGATCGATACGAATCTGGACTTCTGTGGAAAACAGATGATATTTTGTTCCCGGAGAGCTATCAGATGTCACTAAAACGCGCCAACAGCTTAGAGCGTCGAATGAATAAGCACCCTGGAGTTCGTGAAGCTATAGTGAAACAGTTACAGGAGTACTTGGAAAAGGGATACGCTCATAAAATCACGGATGAAGAACTCCAGAGCACGCCACCTGAAAAAACATGGTATTTGCCATTGAATTTTGTCATCAATCCGAAGAAAGAAGGAAAAATTCGGCTTGTGTGGGACGCAGCAGCGAAGGTCAAGGGTGTCTGCTTGAACGATTTCCTCCTAAAAGGACCCGATATGGTATCGTGTTTGCCGTTGGTAATAAGTGGTTTCAGAGAAAGACAGGTTGCATTCGGAGGTGATATTCGTGAGATGTTTCACCAGGTGCGAGTAAGACCGGAAGACCGACAAGCTCAAAGATTCTTGTTTCGGATAGATGCCAATAAGGATCCCCAAATATTTGTGATGGATGTTGTAATATTTGGCGCGAGCTGTTCCCCTTGCACATCGCAGTTTGTAAAAAATATTAATGCACGAGAGCATGCTGTGCGGTATCCGAAAGCAGCGAAAGCTATCATCGAGAAACATTTTGTCGATGACTATTTTGATAGTGTTGATACAGAATCGGAAGCAATACAACTGGCGAAGGAAGTCGAAAAGGTGCACGCTGCAGGCGGGTTTGAAATCAGAAACTGGATGAGCAATTCTCCAGCAGTCTTGAAGGCGCTTTGCTCTGTGTCTGAAGAATCAAACAGATCTGTTGAAGTGAATAAGACTGGTGAAGTAGAACGTGTGCTGGGCGTAAGTTGGAACGCTGTGAAAGATGTTTTTGTTTTCTCGACGGATATGCGAGCAGATCTCCATCCATATATAATGGAAGGCGCTTGGCCGACGAAACGGATTGCTTTGAGGTGCATTATGAGCATGTTCGATCCCCAGCAATTTCTGGCGCCATTATTAATTCACGGTCGGATAATAATGCAAGATGTTTGGCGAAGCGGTATTGAATGGGATCAGCGGTTGCAGGAGGAGCAATATAATCAATGGTTGCGTTGGACAAAGTTGTTCCCGTTAATAGAAAACATTCAAGTACCTCGTTGTTATCTAGGCAATTTGGACTCAACAGCATATACAAGTGTTCAATTACACGTGTTTGCAGATGCGGGTGAAGACGCGTACGGCTCGGTTGCGTATTTCAGATTTGTGGCAAATGGAATGATTCACTGCGCGTTTGTCGAAGCCAAAGCAAAGGTTGCTCCACTGCAGCATATGTCAATCCCTAGGAAGGAATTACAAGCAGCGGCGCTAGGTGCACGTCTTGCAAAAAGCATTCGCCAAAATCATTCATTTTCGGTAGCAGAAACAGTAATGTGGACTGACTCGAAGGCAGTGTATTCATGGGTACGATCTGAGCATAAGAAATACAAAGAGTTTGTTGCTCATCGTGTTGGTCAGATATTGAGTGTAACTAATCCAGAAGACTGGCGGTGGGTATCGACAAGAAACAACGCAGCAGACGATCTTACCAAGTGGGGAAAGGGAACAGAGATGAGTTCCGAAAGCAGATGGTTCAAGGGTCCTGAGTTTTTGTACCAATCGGAAGATAAATGGCCGGAACAAGATCAAACACCCGTTGTTATTGAGGAAGAAGTACGAGCTCATATTTTGTATCACACTACAGCGTTTCGTGAAAGTTTGGGTCGAGTGAATCATATATCAAGGTGGACTGTTTTAGTACGTGTGGTAGCCACAATGTATCGTTTCGCCACAAATTGCAGGCTTCGCTTAAAAAAGAAAGCAATAGAAGCACTTCCACCAATTGCAATTGTCGCACAAAAAGCACCGCGAATTCCAGGTGTCATTATCCCACTACGACAAGAGGAGTACCTAAAAGCGGAGAACTGTTTGTGGAGGGAAGCGCAACGAGACGAGTATGCAGATGAAGTTGCAATACTTTTGAGAAATCTGTCTTTACCGAAGGAACAACAACAGCATTTGGAACGATCTAGTAAGCTATACAATAAATCGCCATTTCTAGATGACAGCGAAGTTCTACGAGTAGGAGGCAGAACGGAATTGGCTGAATTCGCTTGTTACGATACCAAGTATCCAATCATACTTCCCAAAACGCACCTTATAACAGAAAAAATAGTTGAATACTATCACCAACAGGCAAATCATAGTAGCAGAGAAACTGTTGTCAACGAACTTCGTCAACGATTCTATATTGGGAGAGTAAGAGCCGTCGTAGAGAAAGTCATAAGGGAGTGTCAATGGTGTAAGGTACACAAGGCGAAACCCGTTCTCCCCAAAATGGCTCCTTTACCAGCGAATGGCCTTGGGCGTAGACCCTTTCTCTTACGTGGGTATAGACTACTTTGGACCATTGGAAGTTTCGATTGGAAGACGTCGTGAGAAACGCTGGGTAGCTTTGTTTACGTGCATGACGACAAGAGCTGTCCACCTGGAAGTTGCACATAGTTTGAGCACCGAATCTTGTAAGATGGCTATCCGGAGGTTTATTAGGAGAAGAAGAAGTCCCATAGAAATTTTTTCAGACAACGGGACGAATTTTGTTGGAGCAAGTAGGGAGTTGGCAGCCGAGATTCGGAGAATTAACGGAGATTGCGCTGATACATTTACGAACTCTAAAACGAAATGGACATTTAACCCGCCAGCAGCACCACATATGGGTGGAGTATGGGAGCGCATGGTTCGATCTGTTAAGGAGGCACTGAACATTTTGGTAGATGGCGGCAAATTAACAGACGAAATATTAAACACAGCGTTAGTTGAGGCAGAGGATTTGATAAACTCCAGACCCCTTACGTATGTGTCAAATAACGTCAGGGATGATCCGGAAGCTCTCACTCCAAACCACTTTCTGAAAGGATCTGCTGCAGAATGTCTACCACCCCGGAGCGCATCCCAGCAAGCGGATGCCTTACGCAGTAAATATTGTCGTGCACAGCAGTTGGCTGATAAGTTTTGGTCAAGATGGCAGAAAGAATACTTCCCGAGCTTGAACAAGCGAACCAAATGGTTTGATGATACCAGACAAATATCTGTAGGAGATTTGGTGTTTGTTCAAGAGGAGAACAGACATGAAAGAGGAATCGTTGAGGAGGTCAACATCGGCATCGATGGAAGAGTTCGTTCTGTAATCGTAAAAGTAAATGGCAAAAGGAAGTTAAGACCAGTGTCAAAACTGGCCGTACTTGAGGTTGAGAATAGTAACCCCAGCAGTAATTAATAGAGAGGATAACTACAGGGTTTACGGGTGGGGGTATGTTGTACGCAGTTTTGACCACTGTGTTGTGACGGTCAGAGAAAGTGAAAAGAAATGATGATGAGAGTGAGAAGAATGTAAACAAATAATGAAATTGATTATGCGCGGGAATGATAAATAAAAACATTGATGAGAAAATTATGTTAGCAGCTTTCCAGCAAGTATTGGCACCATTTTGTTATTATTGTGAAGACGAAAGGTAGTGACTGCAAGTTAGAAAGTTTTAATTGAAATTTTAAAGTGATAACGGGCATTGCAACTACTCAGATAATTTGACCGATAGTCTGAAATTGATCTGTGAGCGCTGTAAGTAGAAGATAGAGAATTATCAAGAAAGCGATAGTTAATGGATGATTTAATATTTAGATTGCGAGTTTGAATGCCGTTGAATCACTGGAAACAAAATAGTTGATTGCTACCGAGACTACCGTAAGTTACAAAAGGCTTTTTACAAACCAAAAACTAAGTGTTTCATGTTTAGATTTAGTGACCCGAGTGCCCGACTGTTGACAGAAGTCATTCATCTCAAAGCTACCGACCGTAAGTGTTTATCTGAATGTTAAGTTTGTACTTTGTATGTAATTAGATTTGATGATTTATTAGGGTCTGAAAGAGAGGAAGAAAGCCATCAGGAAAATAATCTAGCGTGAAGGAGAAACTTTTAATGTAAGAAAGCAAAATGTAGTATGTACTGTTCAATCTAATTGTTGTATTTATTGTAGCTTTGAGTAAATTTTATATTGAAACTACAAGGATTCGTTTTTGCCTGAGCCTGAGAATTCCGAGCGCAACAGGCATGGTACGTAGTGGGAAACAGTGTTCGTTATATTCTCAACTCGAAAATTATAAATAAAAAAAACCACACCAACACATTAGATCAAACACCCCCCCCCCTCCCCCCGCTCACACATATCGCCAAAATATTTGTTCGGTATAAAATTTGTGATCTTTCTTGTGCACAGACATGCCCAGACTTTTTTTCTTCAAATTGCCCAGACTTTTTATTCACATCACCTGGCATCCCTGATGGTACGTGGTATAGGAAACACTGTTTGTTATATAGTTCTCAACTAGAAAATAACCAGAATATAAAACCACCCTAACACACCTCGACCGCCCCCCCCCCCCCCCCCTACCGGTCACACGCATCGCAAAAACTTTTGGTTGATATCCAATATGTGATTTTCTTTGTGCACAGACATACACAGACTTTTTTTCCAAATTGAAAAGATTTTTCATTCTCAACACCTGCCATCCCTGTGGAAAGGTGTGAAAATGGTTACTTTTGAACGATGATTGGTTAATGAATTTCGAGCGTGTGAGGTATGTATAGTGAATACAGATAGAGATTGATGAAGGTAGAAGTTCAAATTCGATTATTTTTCATCCATGCGAAATTTTGGTAGAGAAGCTGAAATATCATTATTTTTTCAATCAAAACACGAAATTTAGAAGAAGCCGGTAAAAGATTCTTCAAAATAATGGGATTTTCATATGGCAATAGCGGGAATTGAGTTAAGTTTTCGGAGATAATAAAAAAATAATTGTTTAAAAAATTTACCATCACAGAGTCCTATTTGCCGCTGGTAGTCTTCCTGATAGAGTGGCTGGTTGTTTCACCAACACGTTTCATTTTTGGGACAATCAACCTCAAAGACGACCATGTGTGTCGACCGGCTGCCCGTTTTTTGTACCGAGATTTTTTGAGGTTAATTGTCCCGTCTCATCTGTACACACTCAGCAAGTGTGCGTAAGAAATGTCAAAAACAACCTATAGGTAGTTCTGAAGAAAAACCCATGAAATGGTTATTTTTGAACCATAAATGGTTAAATAAAAACGAGCATGAACCTAAAATACTCCTTTTCGATACAAGCTCAAGAAAGGAATATGGAGGTGTAGAACTCTCAAAATTGTATATTCGTTATTTACCGTACAAAATTTTCGCTTTTGTCAATTTCTCGAGATGCGTTTTTTTCATGGAAGCAAAATCGAATTTTCCTCAAGTGGATAAAAGTGAAAATTTGTAAATTTTTACAGATTAAAAGTATAAGCCGCCCAGGTAGACATCCTTGTTGAGAATGTATAACCGTAGCAACAACGGTGGCGGAAGCCGGAATCAGAACGGATCTAACAGTCGTCAACCTGGTACGAGTGCAGGAGCTACAACAATCCATCCGGTTAAAAGTTACCAAACTACAGATTCCAATTCCGCCGAATCTCCCGGATGGAGCGCCCTAAACCCAAACCTGTACCAAAACATGTCTAACAGCCAGGTGGATTGGGCAGCGCTGGCCCAGCAATGGATACAGATGAAGGAAACGCTTCCGGCTAGCATGGTTCCGGCAGCTCCCCCTCCGCCCATAATTTCTGATAATTACAACTCCAATAGCCGAGATTCGTCCTCGGATGGATTTCGAACAACCGGATCAATCGGTGAGCAGGGTGAAGCCCCAATGGAAGTTGAACGAGACGAGGAACCATCTCACTCGACAGACTGGTCAAACAGGAATGTTGCTCCTTGGCACTACTCCAACCAAAGTCAATGGCAAAATCCTGCCTGGGACGGCGGCAATTGGTCTGTCGGGTCCGGTCAAGTCGATAAGGCTTCTTCAGTTCCTTCTTACGAGAGTGGATCCGGAATGGTTGCGGTCAATCCAAATGCATCGCAGGCTGTTGCAAATTGGCAAGCTAAGATGGCACGCATCTATAAAATAGGTGAGCCTATTATTTCTGGGGCCATTCCAGGCAATGTACAACTTGCCCCTCCAAACGCACAGCATACGAATCAACAGCCCCAACTGGACCTGGGTTCTGCCTCCAAAAGGATACCGGGCCTGATGGATCAGATGATAAAATTTGATCCTCATGATTCAACATCGTTCGATCATCAAAATGACCCGGAACTGGAGGATGAGTCTGGTAGTCAGGGCTTGAACGATGCTAAACGCAAACTTCTTCCGGCCTGGATTCGGGAAGGTTTGGAAAAAATGGAACGCGAGAAGTTACGCGTAGCCGAGAAAGAAAAGGAGCAAAAGCAACGGGCAGAGGCGCTGGAGCAGCGGAGAAAGGCGGAAATGGAAGCATTGGCAGAAATGGAGCAGGCAAATAAAAAAAGTAAATTTGTAAGTATTTTTTACTTTTTTTAATTTGAAAGTTCCTTCAAAAACTTTATCATTTAAGGAATCGGATTCGGAGGAAGAAGATGGAGTAAAAGATGAGCAACCACAAGGTGTTGAGGATAATGAAATACCAGCAACTACTCGACCTCGGGATGAAATTATACAAGAATTGGTGGGTATCTATTGAATATTCATATCAATTAGCTGTATGTTATTCATTCCTGCTTCTCTCCCAATATAGATGGTCTCCGTACGGAAAAATTTGACCGAAATTCTACTAGAGGTGACGAATGAAGAAATTTCTGTTTTAGCGAAAGAAACACTTGTCAAAACCAAAAGAAAAGGTAGTCTTTTGCTAAATTGTTACCCTAACAATATATTCTCTTTTGTAGCTTCTGGGTGTGACTTTTTGGGAGTGTTTCGTTACAGCAATCTTTCAATTTCAGCGAAATCCTAAATTCTGCCTCAATCGTAGAGGTGTCCTGATTTTTCCCTTATTTTCTGTTATGTTTAATTTGCCCCTCTCCCTTTTGCCGATTTGCCAATGCGTTGAATCCAAGGTCTTTGTTTGTATGAAAAATCACTTACACTTTACATCTTCTTGAATCTCGATCAATTTTCAAATAAAGCACCGACAGCCCAAACTCTACGTAAGACCGGTCTTGCTTCGATCACAGGAGGTCTCGGTAAGTTTATATTTTGCAAGTGCAAAAAAATAGTTTCTACACAGTGCTCACTAAAATTTTCAATTGGAATGAAATTTTATTAAATATGGATAGGCTTTTCAGGGTGTTCCTCACATATATGGTAACATTAAAATGTACTTATTTTCTTGTAGGTCTCGGAATTTACGGTGATAGCGATGAAGACGAAGAAAGTGGGTCGGATAACGACGAAACGGCGAATAGTGAAAATGAAGAAGAAACCGAAAAAAGCTTGAAAGTAACTATCGTTGGTAATCGGAATATAGGTTCTGGTTTATTGAAATGCCATTTTTTTAGGTTTCTATTAAGCAGCGTCAGAAAGAATTTGAACGAACGGCCCGGGAAATCGAGGAACAGATCGAACAAGAGGAAGCTCGAGAGGAACGCAAACGGCGTGAATATGAGCAAAGGATGTGCCAAGACGCATCGCCACAAAAGCCGGCTAACGATAGCGACGACGACGATTACAGTCGATCAGTTGGAGGAGGTCGAGCTGGCTTGGGTCATTCCCAGCAATCGTCCTTCGCTGCTGGTAGCGGAGGGCAAGGAAGTAGATTTGGACCAAGAGACGGTGAGACCCAGCCAGTTAATGATAAATTAAATTTCTACAAACTTGGTAAGTCGATTTTTGCTATGCTTTAACCATTGTCTCCGAATAGTATACGTGTGTATAGTTTAAGTCATTGGAAGTTCATTATGTTAGCGTTTAAATGCTCGCGCAGAATACAAATATTGTCAAGGGTTACGATGCATTTAAGAATCCGAATATAATTTTTAACAATATTCGCTAGATAATACAAAAAAGTATGATTCCTACTGATTACTCCTTGGCAATCTTTCATTTTACTTTTTAAACAAATAGTTAATATGTTAAACTTTTAAACTATTTCACAGGACGTTCCCGGGATAAGCGTATTTCAAGATTCAGTGACCCTAAGGACACCGTCCGCCAAACGCATATTACTCATGTGGCAATAGTGAATCACAAACCGGGTGAAGTTGTTTCCCAACTACAGATGCTATCAAAGTCGACCCAGCCTCTGTCTATGGCTGCGGCCGGAAGTAGTGGAATTTCTCCGCCGATTGTCAATCCAGCTTCTGTTCCATTATTTCCAGCTGCTCTGATATCTTCACTGCAACACGAAAGCTATCAAAGAGGGAATAGTGTGGCATCGGAAACACCTTCGCATGCTTCCAGCAGTCGCGCTTCATCTTCACATAGAGAATCAAGCAAAACCTCTTCCCGTAGCAAATCACACAAAAGCAAGAAACATAAACGATCCCGCTATAGTAGTGAAGAAGAGGACGACTATTACGATGAGGAAGATAGATATTCGCATCGCTCTCGACGGTCGCGTAGCTCTGAAAGAAGTGGTTACTCTTCCCGGAGACGGAGATCTCATTCGCGAGATTCGAGGGACGACGCCAGGAGCCGGAAACGGTCGTATCGATCGCGTGATCGATCACGGTCGAGATCTCGGGACCGTTATCGATCTTCGCGCCATCGATCCCGTAGCCGGTCCAGGTCGCCTTCCTCGCGGAAAAGATATTGAAAGGCTCCTTCGATAGTGATTCGTGAACATTTTGAATTGATTGAACATTTACGTGAGCCAACGCAGTTAAAATGTGAATTTGGATAGAACTTAATTGTATTACGACGTGTATCCCAATTTTAGGATAGTGTTTTGCATTTTAAGCAATAGTTTGCTTTGATTTTTAGAAGCAAATCGTTCCAACATTGAGCACCTTTCATTTTTACAAGCTGTAAATGGCAAACAATTCTCTCAGAAACTTGTGTTTCATCATTTGTCTGAAATAAAGTGATGATTTTGTTGAATGGCACACTAGAACAGCAGATCAGCGTTAAAAATTTAATTTTTACAGCGTTTTCAAATAATATTAAAGTTTAACCATTTGTCAGTTCATTATCAAGTGTATCCCCAGTTGCTGTCAATTCGGAACAAGCTTTGCGAAATTCAAACCCAGTATTCAAAATTCAAACGAAACAATTGGAACCCGGAACGTGTCATGTGCCCATCATGACAGGCATTGTTTGAAACCAATATTTAATATAAACAGATACAGCCGATTGATTGCACGTAGTAATGCTATCGAAAGAAATTCCCTGTTGATGTTGACGATGATAAAGGTCGATGATTGAAAAAATGGCTTTGATGGCAAAAATCAACATTAAACACCTTCCAGAATTTCCAAATTCGATAAATTTTCGAAGGTGGTGGAAAGTATACGTATTAAAGAAACATGGAAGGAAGAAAGGACACAAGCCGTAAATACCGTAAATGTTTCAAATGCAATAAAACGGATCACCGGCGGGACTTGAACCCGCAGTTTGTGCTTCAGTAGAACGGCGCGTTAGCCAATTACACCACGGTGAACGTGACGAAATAGGCTCCAGTATACGTACAAGTCAAGCGGTCGAATTTTGGTTCCTCCATCTGTAGTGTATCGTTTATCAGGTTGGCAGCCAAATAGGTCATGTCGAATTCCTAAAACCGACCATATACGTTTTGTAGATTGGCTAAAAAAAAGTGACCTGTGCAAAATTTCAGCTCAATCGTGTAGTATCTACGTTTCGACGTGATTAGCGAAACCCCATTTGGGAACTAAGTCGACAATCGACTTAGTGAAAGAGCTGTGCTAATATATTTGTACAAAGATGATAAGAATAAACGAATGAGTCCTTCTCTTTTGAAGTGACCACAAACATGAACAGTCGTGTTTTCTTTTGCCTCCGTTAATTACTGAAAATCCTCCTTATTTTAAAATGTATATCTTTTTAATAATTAATATTCCTATCTGCTGGTCATCTCAATTGGCGACAAGGATGAAACTACGGAGAAAATCAATACCTTTGAAAATACGCTGTCTTTTGAAGGAGTGCGTTCGTTTAGTTATATCATATTAGAAACAATTTTGGTCACACCGGAACACATCTTATCATAAAGATGAGAACTATCAGTCATCAGCGGAAACATTGATGAGCAATGAGAAAGGCGATGCAGTTGCTCAACAGTCTGCACAATAGAACAATAGAACGTGATAGAACCACAAAGAACTTATTCCACATGGCCGCTTTTTTGTTCTGTTAGCTCCAACGATTACTTGCTGTTTCGAAAGAACCGTTTGGTGAACTAGAAGTGCAAGTGCTCAGATTTATTTTTTCCTGGTCCCTGGAGATTTACGGATGGCGAAGTGGTTGACGGTGATCTCTGTGGTGATAAGCAGGAGAATTTTTTCGACATTGCCGTTTTTGCATCTAACTATGGTGAGTGGTGGTTCCGACCGTTAGGCGACAATTTAGTGTTTCCTTGAGGATCTTTTTGGCGAACAAAATGTTTTCCAGTGATTTGGATATTTTTTTAGAACCATGGATATTTGAGTTGTAGCTTCAAATTTACTCCCTTTCATTAAGCTTTTGTTTGCTGATAGGAAAAGGGATTTCACCACGGAGTTTTGCTGATGTTTAAATAATTGTTTTGGATTCGTCATGATGGATCCCATACTGAAGATTTTATTATTTTGGTGAACAGCACACCTGTGCAGCAATCAGGTGTGAAAGCTATGTGAAAATGACTAAGATTATTTTTTTTACTGTGATATTCTGTATTTTTTTGTGTTTTTTCGATAGTGCTGTGTTTTAATTCTTTTTAGCATTTTAAGCATATTTTATACAACAAAGTTTTGTTGGTTAGCCGTCTCCATCGTCGGATTTTGTGACACATCAGATAATAATATCAGACTTTATTGTTAAGCTTATAGCTCAACGTAGTATTTTTTTTTTCAACAACCACACAAGCAACAAGATTTGTTAGTTCATTTTGAATTTCTGATACAAATTACTGCTTGAACATTTTGCTCCTACTAGATGATATTTTCCCATTTTGATTGTGAGATTCTCATCCCATTTTCACATAAAAAGATATATTTGTTAATTAATCAAACAAAACATTTAATCATCAGTTTGTTTCAATACTTCTCCTTGACTCTGCTTTTGTTATGGGCATAACTTAAAGCATGATTTTCTTTACAACATCTAAAAAAATCCAGAACTGTTATTTTGTCACCTTTATAATTTATTTTTAAAGATTGTACAAAATTGTAACATAGGTGTTAATAGATAGAAACATCAAAGTGGCTCATAAAAGGCTTCTACGAAAACTGTCGTTGATTCATGCTGGAAAGTAAACTTTTTTTTGTTCCATACCTGAAATTTTTAAGTCTATTTTCTACATTTAACCTAAATTGGTAATTAACAGTAATAGCACTAATAGTATAATAACTTTGATTCAAAGAAAAGAGATGATTTTTATTTCTAATTTTTTAGGGGTGAATAGTATTAGGTAAAACTATAACTTAAAAAAAGAATTTTGGTTAAAAATAAAAATTTATTTAAATTAATAAATTTTCAACACGATTTTCAAAATAATCATTAATCATAATGTCCTCAACCTGGATTTCTGAAAATAAGTGAAGTTTTCTATTTTAAAAATACTTTCGAGTAGTAGTAACAAATCATGCGAACGCAGGGCTATTTATTCACAAAGTAAAGCTATTTCAGTATTGAAAGATTAATAGTTTTAACTTATAGGGTGGAGGAGTTGTAGTATCTACGTTTCGACGTGATTAGCGAAACCCCATTTGGGAACTAAGTCGACAATCGACTTAGTGAAAGAGCTGTGCTAATATATTTGTACAAAGATGATAAGAATAAACGAATGAGTCCTTCTCTTTTGAAGTGACCACAAACATGAACAGTCGTGTTTTCTTTTGCCTCCGTTAATTACTGAAAATCCTCCTTATTTTAAAATGTATATCTTTTTAATAATTAATATTCATATCTGCTGGTCATCTCAAATCGTACTTAATTTAGCGCTTCACAGCGCTAATAGTTTCGGTTTTGGTTTTTTGACCCTCAAAAATCAACAAAGATAAAACCAAAAAAAAAATTTTTTTTTTAAATGCATGTTTAGTCATTTTGAATCAACATTGATCAGCCTGATGGTGGTACCAAGAATGACATCGATACCCGGATCAGAAAAGCCCGATTTGCGTTTGCGAGTCTCCGAAACATCTGGCGCTCACGCTCTCTCTACGAACTAAAATCCGAAACTTCAACTCAAACATCAAATCTATATTGCTGTACGTGTGCGAAACATGGTGCACATATGCGGTGACAACGTAAAAACTGCAATTTTTTTTTAATCGCTGCCTGTGGATCATCATCCGTGCTTGGTGGCCTGGCAACTGGATCTCAAACGTGGAACTTCATCGCCGGCGTCATCAAAAGGCGCTAGAAATCGAGAGTCGGAAACGTAAGTGGAGATGGATTGAGCACACGCTGCGAAGAAATAAAAACGAGATTTGCTTGACTGGAATCCAGATGGGCATCGAAGGAGAGACAGGCCCAGAAGCTCGAAGCCAGGCCCAGAAGCAATCCGCACAGTTGACGAGAACCTTGGCTGCATTTATTATAAATTGTATCATAAATTAAGAAAAAGCTCAAATTGTTAAGCTATGACCAACTTCTTCCGAAACACTGATTTTGGGAGTTTCTAATTGTCATTTCTCTATCACGGACATCCAAATTATCGGAGCTTTCAGATTTTTGTTGGGGCCATTCTAGTCAAAAGTGATATACATACCTAGATTTGGAAGTGTATTTTGAATGAGTTTGAACTGTTTAATTCACGAAACAGAAAAATCTGACCGAGCGGATGAAAATGGAGAACCCGGCGAAAACCCCTCGAACCAAGGGCTTTGCTGAAGCAGCTGTTCGATGTGGCACCTTTACACAGTCTACAGCAAAAATTGCATCAAAAAAGGTGTACAATAACGCAGATTATGGACGAATCTTGATATGATGACAATGGGACTGCCTTTAATGTAAGTCAGTTTTTTGATTCCAAATTCAATTTAAATCATTCGCATTACACTTTTGTAACATTCTAATTCAAAACTTGGTTTATTTGATACTGTCGAAACAAATTCGGAATACATGTAAAATGAAAGATTTAATAATTTCAAAGCAGATTTGAATTACATAAAAGTAGCTGAAATTAACTGAAGCTGAACCCCCTGTTGTTGCTCAAAAAATCAAGAAAATCGTGCCAGGAACAGAAGCTTCAAGCAAAATCCAGCTGTCAACAGCCAAAGTATTTCCGCTGATGGGCGTGTTTTTTTTGTGCCGTATCGACCGGACTAAGCGTGTTGCCGAGAAACCGGAGGAATTTTGCCCCAATGCTGTTGTAAAAAACGGCCACAGAACAATAAATAGTGGCAAAAGACGATCCGTGTTCAGTGCTGCAAAATCCTACCGTCGAAGAAAAACGAGGACTGAAAGAAGAAGCGCTAAGAAAGTCCGTAGATAAAAGGGGTTGTCGGCCGGGGCGGCAACGAGCCGAAGCAGGTGCACAGGAGCTCGAATCTGCGAGTAGAGCCCGCAAGCTGATCAGGAACCGTCGTAATGGAGTGAACTTCGCTCAAGAGAGCGACACAAATTGGAATCGCACATGTCGTAGTGTTCATCTCCAGTTTCCG
>NC_073691.1:84442469-84467469 GCF_029784155.1 Uranotaenia lowii
GTGGCCTTTTCCCGGCTCTGAGTCGCCGTTGGAGAAAAAGTCTTGCTTCGAGTGGCAGACTAGCAGACCTCGAGTGGTCTTTTCAGGCTTTGAGTGGCCTTTTCCCGGCTCTGAGTGGCCGTTGGAGAAAAAGTCTTGCTTCGAGTGGCAGACTAACAGACCTCGAGTGGTCTTTTCAGGCTCTGAGTGGCCTTTTCCCGGCTCTGAGTGGCCGTAGGAAAAAAAGTCGAAAATTAGAAAAAGTAACAGCAGAAACAATAAGATAATAAGATGAGATATTGAAGTGGTTGAAATGGTATTATTTGTTGACTTTGCTAAGGGCATGATCAAATAATCTGAATACAAAAAATGATAAAAAGGAAAATATGAGAAAAGGAGAAATTGAAAAATGAGAAATAAAAAGATAAAAAAATGAGAGATGAGAAGAAGAAATAAATATTGAGATAAATATTTGAGAAGATGATACCTAGTCAGAAAGTATTAAACTGAGAAAACGAGAAATGAGATGGGACAAATGTAACGATAAGAAAATAAAACGGAAAATGTGATGGGAAAAAAAGAGTTTAAACCAAAAAAAGAAACAAAAATAATCAAATCAAACGATTTGAAAAACTAGATAGATGAGAAGAAGAAAGAAGGAATCGAAAAAATGTCCCTTGGAGCAGAAAAATGATAAGTGATTCAATATCTAATGAAAAATGAATTCAGGGCAGTTCCTAAGAAAGATCTTTCGCCACGATATTAAAGCTAGGTGATGAGACGACGAAAAATGCCAGGAATTTAAAATGAGAAAATGGAAAGATTCAAATGAGAAGACGAGAGGTTGGTTGTTACAGCAGAAAAAAGACGAGCCAATAGAATTATGAGAAATAGCGAAAATTATCAGTTGAGAAGAAGAAAAAAAATGTAAAAAATAACAAGATGAGAAGATGATATATGAGTACCGGAAACATGAGATATTTTAGGTTAAGAAGCTAGAAAGATAAGACGAGAAGAAATTAATAAGATGAGAAATCGACGCGGTTAAAATTGTATTATTCGGTGACTTTGTTTAATGTCATGAAAAAATAATATTAAAAAATGATCAGAGTAAATATGAGAAGCAAAAAGATTGAAAATTATGATGGACCCCGTAACATGAGATGTTTTCAACATGTAAAATCAGTTTTGATATGATTGTCAAAAAACATTTTTTAAACAATAAACAAAGTCCTGTTGGGCTGACATATAAGTAACAATTTCATTGTTAAAAGGTGATAAAAAGTAAGAAAAGAAAGTCAAAAGTGAAATGTCAGTTGAAAAGAAAAGAGGTTAACCATAAAAACAAATATATTCATTAAAAATATAAAATAAAGAGTAGGCGAGGAGAGGGATGTAGAGAATAGGAACAAAGAGAATGAGATAAATAAAAAAAATAAGATAAAGTAGAATATGATTTCAAATTGAAACCAAATTAGAAAGTAGGTGTTTCAATTTTGATCATGGAATTCATATGAGATACATTCTGAATCAAAGTGAGGTTGATATTTTTAAAATAGCATGAAGCTCCCAAAAAAAAAAAAAGAAAAGCTCAAACTAAAAATGGAAACATTAATATAAAAAGATAAGGAGAGTAAATTGAAACAAATAATGATAAGATAAGAAGAATAGAAGATGTGATGTTAAAAAAAAAATGATGACTAAGAAAATCAGAAAAAGTGACAGCAGAAACAATAAGATAACAAGATGAGATATTGAAGTGGTTGAGATGGTATTATTTGTTGACTTTGCTAAGGGCATGATCAAATAATATGAATAAAAAACAATGATAAGAGGAAAATATGAGAAGAGAATAAGTTGAAAAATGAGAAATAAAAAGAAAAAAAAATGAGAGATGAGAAAAAGAAATAAATATTGAGACAAATATTTGAGAAGATGATAGTCAGAAAGTATTAAACTGAGAAAACGGGAAATGAGATGGGAAAATGAAACGATAAGAAAATAAAACGGAAAATATGATGGGAAAAAAAGAGTTTAAACCGAAAAAAAGACAGAACAATTAGCAAATCAAACGATTTGAAAAACTAGAGAGATGAGAAGAAGAAAGAAGGAATTGAAAAATGTCCCTTGGTGCAGAAAAATGATAAGAGATTCAATATCTAATGAAAAATGAATTCAGGGCAGTTCCGAAGAAAGATCTTTCGCCACGATATTAAAGCTGGGGGATGAGACGACGAAAAAATGCCAGGAATTTAAAATGAGAAAATGGAAAGATTCAAATGAGAAGACGAGAAGTTTGTTGTTACAGCAGAAAAAAGACGAGCCAATAGAATTATGAGAAATAGCGAAAATTATCAGTTGAGAAGAAAAAAAGAAATTTAAAAATTACAAGATGAGAAGATGATAGATGAGTACCGGAAACGTGAGATATTTTAGGTTAAGATACTAGAAGCTATTCGGTGACTTTGTTTATGCCATGAACCAATAATAATAATAAAATGAACAGAGTAAATATGAGAAGCAACAAGATTGAAAATTATGAAGGATCCCGTAACATGAGATGTTTTCAACATGTAATATCAGTTTTGATAAACGAAGTCCTGTTGGGCTGACATATAAGTAACAATTTCATAGTAACAAGGTAATAAAAAGTAAGAAAAGAAAGTCAAAAGTGAAGTGTCAGTTTAAAAGAAAAGAGGTTAACCATAAAAACAAATATATTTATTAAAAATTTAAAATAAAGAGTAGGCGAGGAGAGGGATGTAGAGAATAGGAACAAAGAGAATGAGATAAATAAAAACATAGATAAAGTAAAATATGATTTCAAATAATAACCAAATAAGAAAGTTAACTTAACTAGGATAATAGATAAACATATTCATTAAAGCGAATTTATAATACAAAAATTATGAATATTATGAAGGATTGAATTTAAATTAAGAAATTAAATGAACACAACTAGATTATCCATTGTCTGTGAGCTGACAAGAGAAATAAAACACTCCGACAAATTCGTATCGAAATTACTCACACTTAGCGAATGCACATTTCAAGTGGATCTGTATTGGTGCATTCGTAATCGGTTTCTCCGAGTGAAAAAAACGGAAGAAAGGTAAGAGCATCAGTTAAGAGAATATTGTTGTGACGATCGGATGTGCGGTAAGTTTCTGCAAGAAGCTTTGAGGATTTCCATAAGTAAATCCGAAAAAGTTTCCTCCGGACACGACACCAACGTCTCAAGCCGTGATTTGGCTTAAAAGATCGGCATGTCGAAGAGCTACGTACAGAATGCAAAGAAGAGAGCTGGACTACATACATACAAGGTACAGAACGTCCCAAACCGCGATGAGCGGCAACAATCGACGGTTAAAACTTGGGCACCGGAACTCTTCGAGAAAATACTGACAAAATATGACTGCTGTGTGATGGACGACGAAACGTACATAAGAATCGATTTAAAGCAATTTCCGGGGTTGGAGTTTTTCGCCGGCAAGAGCAAGTTCGATGTGGACGACAAATTTAAGAAGAAGAAAATGTCGAAGTTCGCCTCCAAATATCTCGTTTGGCAGGCCATCTGCTCTTGCGCACTAAGGAGTGAGCCTTTCATGACAAAGGGCACAGTAAATGGCGAAATCTACAAATCTGAGTGCATCGAGAAGCGCCTTTTCCTTTCTAGCATCAGCACGACGAAGCTCCGCTATTTTGGCCAAATTTGGCATCATGCCACTATTCTGAAAGTTTCCTGGAGTGGTATGAGGCCAATTTTCTTCCAAAGGACATGAACCCGCCAAACTGTCCGGAGCTGCGCCCGGTGGAGCAGTACTGACCAATAATGAAACCGGAACTTCGGAAGAGCAAGAAGACAGTCAAAGACGAGAAGGACATGATAAGAAAATGGAAAAAAAATAGAAACTGATACCGGATGACACCGTCGTAGTAATCGAAACAGCTTTTTCAGAGATTACTTCTTGTTTTTCGTCATATGCATTGCCGGACGACCGTAAAATGCGCTCGAGGAGCTTCCGTTATTTCGACACCATATTTCAACGAATTGACGGTATCCGAGCATACTCTTACATAGATTTCCATAAGAATAACAGCAGATCTGAGTGAATTTGGAATGAAGCTAGTGGTTTCTCGCTTTCACACACGGAAAATTGTATACGGTGATTGCGAACAGGCCTATCGCCAATTGTAATTATTCTTGATAGAATGTAAAATTCTTATGGAGTTCTACAAAAAAACTAAAAATAAACAAGCAAAGGCTGTTTCTCAAATATCTAACACATTAATATACACCGATTTTTTCTGGGCTTGAGTTGGAAAATGAATCCACCTGTTTAGTTTGCTTTTTGTTATTATTATTTCCATATCAGGTTGTTTCTCCTTCGAGTCTAAAATAATTAAAAAAGTATCTTAGAACTATGCTTGAATAAATTTATCTGCGTTTTTTTTTTGTTTCTTGTTCTGTTTTGAAAAGTGGAAAGATTATCAGTTTATATTTAATAATAGTATTTATGGTTGTTGTATTCACTTATTTATGGGACAATACCAATTCTAATTTTTCTCATCCTTTAAGGAAGATGAGTGCCTAGCGCCGAGTGCCTCTTTCCTTCTTTTTTCACAAGTTGTGGACTTGTTCAGCAGTCAATGATGTTTACTCCAGATAATTCTTGCGCCCGCAAATGTGTGTGAGAGTGAATTTTTGATGTGTTTAACTTGTTGTCGTCTAGCTGTTGCCAATAAGCGTTTCCTAACACTAGAGGGATAGAATTTGAAGCAGCGGGACCCGGTGTTCTTATTCCGCAGCAGCCATAGCCCTGGCCTGTGCTCGAACTCGCTTCTCGTACTCCAAACGGTTTTGACTGTAAAAAATAATAGAGAGAAGGTTAGCACTTTATTAAATTTGACGAAAATCATCTCGCCCTTACCAATAGATGGTGTAAGCTTCAGCCTGTGCCGGATCCTTGATGTTGGGTTCGTTCAGTAAGTCCTGGATGCCGAGTAGAATTTGCTTGATTGTGATGGCCGGACGCCAGTCCTTCTCCTCATCCAGCAGCGACAGACACACGGTTCCGGATGGGTACACGTTCGGGTGGAACAGCGGCGGTTCGAACTTGCACTTTGGCGGACTGGTCGGGTAATCGTCCTTGAAGATCATTCGCAGCTTGTACAAACCACCTTCCCAGGGGGTCTAAAAAAAATCAATTCGATTGTATAAAATTATTTTTGTCGGAGATTTTGCAATACTTACACCCTTCTTTCCGGGAATAGCACATTCCCACGTCATTAGATTTAGTGTGCCATCAGCGTTCTTAACTGGACGAGCGACAAAACCCTAGAACGTGACGGAAGCGTTGGTTTAATGTTGAGGCAACTTTTCAAACGAAATTCAAAGGGCAAGACTTTCGGAATCGAGATTAGGGCTAATAAAAAATGTAAAGGCTTCTACCGCTCACGTCCTCCATCTTTCAAAACGATTTTATCCCAGAACATGTTTTATGTTTTGTTGTAAATTCTTGGAAAAGATACTAGTATTGGGCAAACTGTGTTCCAAGAGACAGTTTCGGTATCAAATTATGAATACGGCGAATGCGCCAACTGTAAACAAATCCAGATAATCACATAAATGCGTTAAACTATTTATTTTACATCCGAAAATATGATCTTCTTTTAACTTTTCTTATTTTAGTGAAGTAAAATTTAATTTTTTAAATAAGGCGAATAACTTTTTTGATGAGTGTGTAATCCCACAGTTCATTCGCCCATTTCCCCTCCAAATTTCGTCGCGAACAAAAGGGCCAATAGTTATTTCGAGATGTAAAAAGGGCATTGAAGTTTTTGAAATTTGTTTTCCCAGGACGAGGAGAAGCACAAATCAGCATTTATAAGATCGTTGAATGTGCTAATGTATTAATGTGATCATTTGGACCCGCTTTCAAGCCGAAATTTGCTTGAATATTGCTTCTTTAATGAGGGATCCAAAAGGCGAACAGCCATTCTGCAATTCAAAAGGGCGCTCCAATTTGGCGAATGAACAAAATGAGAACACCAGTCTGTGGTAAAAGGGCCCACAGTTAGATTTATTATTTTTTTTGAAGTAATTAGTACGGAAAAGCTATATTTATGAATCGGGTGATGAAATTAAAAAAATTTGAAAACATTTTAGCGACTTATTTAGGCAAATGATTGTACGCAGCTAAATAGGAAATTGATTTTATTTTCTGAAACTTGGAATGCGTTTTTCTCAAAACAAAGGTCTTGGCGCATTCGCCGTATTCAAAATTCGATACCGGTTTGTTCATATTTCACAGCATGCAATCAATCTTGTTTCAAAAATTAGTAGGTACATACATGCATTCCTTTACGAAACCACGGCAAGATTGGACGTTCAATAATAAGGTCATGTCTTAGATTTAAAAAAAATCAAAATAAGTTTGTTTTCTCAAATAGTCGAAAAACCATGTCAAATTCGGAACGCTTCTTCTAGATTCGTAGATTGAGACTTCTAGAGTTAAAATACTTACAAGAAATTTTAAACATAGGGGGAAAAGGCTTTAATGACAAAATTATTTTTTGTTCTAGTTTCTTCTTGTATATTATAGATTTAATTGATTCGTACTTTATTATTTTTCAATATCTAGTATCTGTGCCATAAGTAGTGTTTTTACCCTAATAATTTCCCTGAATTTGACCTGAAGAATTTTGTTATTTCATCAATTCAAAATACAGAAAAATCAACAAAGTGATGCTGATTTATACCATAGAAAATGATACGGCACAATTGGTTACCGTTCTTAAGCTAGAACCTGAACACACTGCATCATGAAAATACAAGAATGAACCTAAAATGCATTCTTGGCAACAAATATCTGATAACTGTGTAACAATCATAGCTGCACATAACAAGTCTCTCGAACCATAGTCTTGCACTTCTTGTTTTCTGGGCCAAACGCAATAGAATCAAATTCAATCGATTTTATATCCCAAGTGTAGAACTATCTCAAAGATAACAATACTACCCCGAAAAGCAAACATAAATAAAACAACCCTCGGCATCAGCCTTTTAAAGAGAAAGAAGAAGAAGCCCCAGAAAACCAGCAGCAACAGCAACACGAAACATCAAAAGAAAAAAAAAAAGAAAACCGAACTTACAAAGGGATGATCTTTACGCCATGCTTTTCGTTCCTCGCCGAGACGCGCGATCGCAATTCCGGACATCCTTGTGGCAGCTTCCGGCAAATACTTTGGGATTTAAAACGAGGTTTTCGGTCTTTTGCAGCAGGTATTTTACCTCGCGGCTGGCAGAGCTGTCAATAAACCAAAAAAAGGAAAAACCAATTTTTAAGGGGGTGATGATTCTCGAATGATTTTCGTCCATTTTTATTGCCACCAATTTTGCTGCACAAAAAAAAGTGGAACATTCGAAGCTGTGTATACCTTTTCAATGCTGATTTTCGTCCTAGTCGGTGCCAAAAACTGTTTTGGCCGGCGTTATTCCGGATGCAGGGGGTCCAGGTGCTGATGTTTGAACCCGTTATTCGTTCGTCTGGCTCCGTTTACGATTTATTTTTTGTTTCTGCGCTTTCGAACGCCAAAAGTTACACACTACTCTAGCCACCAAAACGAGTGAATGCGAAAATCGTCCACCGAAGTAGGCGCCTGTTGGGAAAATCGGTGCGATTGTGTTGGTGCACTCCGCGCAACCGACGCGAAAACGCCGCATCTGACGGTGAATGTGTTGGTGAAATCGCTGTTGTACTAAAAGGCAAATGTCATTTTGAATTAGACGAGCTTACACTGAAGGTAATTGATACTTGATCAGTGCTTTACAGGGGGGTGACCAGGGCTGATAGATCATAGGGTGGTGTAAAATGTCAAAGAGCCCACTCAGCCATGCTGTAACATTGTTTACAAAACAAGAAGGGATCAAAGTGCATCAAGCACGCAGGTATCACAGTTTTTGACTATGGAGTGACTGAATAATATCGGTTCAGTGACAGTGCGTATTTAAAATTTGTTTCGTGAATTTTTCAGTAAATTCTAACATCTTTCTCTCCTACAGCGGAATCCGAGGAAAGTCTGCTCCTTCTGGCTCAGAAGCTGAGCACATTCTAATCAACGATGATCACTTGCGGGTACGGCATCTGGACGAAGTGACCAAAGAGTTCGGCGATATCGGATGCTTTGCGCTGGAAATGTCGTCGAGGATCTGTCAAAAGACTGAACGTGCGGCACTGGCCAACGATGCCAGCCGGAGGGCGGTGAAGTTAAACCCATTCATCCGACGGAAGTGTTTCAGCTTTCGAGCACCGATATATTTTCCACTAGTCAGCCAACGGCCTTAAACTCGTCGGTGGTTTGGTTCGGAAATGGTAGTGGCGGAGGTGGGGGAGGAGGAGTAGGAGGTGGTGGCAGTTCGCCACAGCAGTTTTCGACTTTTGCCACCGGTTGGCTCTTTTGTGTAGTAACAAAAAGATGCGTGGCCACCACAATTTAGGTACAATGGGCAACATAATGTACAGGAAAAGCGTCACCACGGTAAGAATAAGCTATCCCGATTTCCTTTTGCCGTATTAAGTCCAGTTTTTTTTCTTTCTAGGCAACAACGATGCTGCTGCAGCAACAAAGTACAAACACCGAACCGATTGTGTTTAGTCAGACAGGCAACCAGTTGATGACACGACAAGCGGTGCCCTCCAGGCCCAGAATGTACGGCGAAGTTCCAGGCCTGCTGGTTACTGTCGAATAAGAGCGTTTGCTCGACGCAATGTCAATTTTTCCTCTCCAAGTGTGCCTTCGATCTGAAACAGTGGGTCTCCTTTTTTCAGTTTTGAGCTATTATCAGCTGTTACCAATGATTTTCCTACTTCAGATATTCAGAAGCTGAGCACACTCCCATCAACGATGACCACTAGCGGGTACGGCATCTGGACGAAGTGACCAAAGAGTTCGGCGATATAGGATACTTTGCGCTGGAGTTGCTGTCAAGAATCTGCCACAAAAGACTGAATGCGGCACTGGCCAACGATGCCAGCCGGAGGACGGTGAAGTTAGTGTGAAGTGTTTCAGCTTTCGAGCACCCCTTTCCGGAAGCAACAGTTTAAGTATCTAGCCGCCATGAGTCCTACCACTCCTAGTTTCGGTGTTTTACCTATAATGCATAGCCCAGTTTAAAGCAGTGACCAATCGAATTTGATAATTACACCTTCGCCACAGCGGTTTTCGACTTTGGCCACCGGTTGTCATCAGCCGCAACAATCTCCCGGTGTGCAAATCCAACAACAGCTGAATACGATACAGCAACAATGACTCTCCTGTGCAGTAACAAAAAGATGCGTGGCTACGACAATTCAGGTACAATGGGCAACATAATTAACAGGAAAAGCGACACCACGGTAAGAATTAGCTATCCCGATTTCCTTTTACCGTATTTAATTCAGTGTTTAATCTTTCTAGGAAACAACGATGCTGCTGCAGCAACTAAGTACAAACACCAAACCGATTGTGACCGGCGGTGCCCTGCAGGCCCAGAATGTACGGCGAAGTTCCAGGCTTTTTAGCAACAACAGGCGAACACCAAGAGTCCTCAACTGAATAATAAATTCGTGGCACCTCCGCCGCGTAAATCGAAACAAAGAATTTCAAAGAATCTAGACAGTATTACGGCCAGCTTGCTGTAAAATGTCCACGAACGAAAGTCCAATAATGGTCAAGCATGACTGAAACCTAGAACCGACATTTTTATTTAGAAAAATATCTTTATTCAAACTTTTTGTTTTAAAATTTCATAAAAAAACTAATATAAATAATTTCAATATAGACAATTTTTTTAAAACGATACTATTCAGCGTAGGTTGCATGTTTTAGACCAAAAAGATCTGGTATCAGCTTTTCTATTTCCTTCGCCATTCGATTTGAATCGTAATCTTAACCGGACAAATCAAAACCCTTTCAACAATGCGGAGCTTGTTCCCGCCATTCCCTGAGACTATTGCTCTAACTGATCAACAGATTACTGTGTACAGCTTGCGTTCCTAGTTTTTCCTTACTAATTTGATACAGATCGCTTTACGCTCCCCCCTAACAGTGAAAAACGCAGCCATGGCTGTGCGTACTTGATTTGCTTGCTTATCACCTGTCGAGGAGGTTTGACCATCGATGCGTCAACGTAGGCTAGCTGGGATCTCCTGACCGCTGCTGTCTGCTCTACTTGGGCCATCTGATGTTGGCCGTCAGACGGTTCAGTTTTACCTCTGAAGAAGAAAAAAGTTTTTATGAGTTCATACCGGAAATTATATGAATGGAACTTACAGCGTATATCTCCCGCCATGATTCGCACACTTTTTCCTTTCGTTTTTGGCTTCGGAAGTCGTTTGCAGTGCTGCTCCCAAAGGATGTCAGTGTCCTCCAACAGGTACGGGCTCACTTCTGATATTCCAATCCGATTCCAATATTGCAATCCAGCAGCTCGTTGTTTTCCTGCAACAGTCGAATGCACAGGGCACAAGCTGGGCACGATTGCAGTAAAGGTTTTGATGCCGGAGAAAACTTTGGTGCGAAGATTTTTGGACTGCATGCTGTGGCCGGGGGTCTCTTCTTCGGTCAGAATCGACCGCTGAGTCTTACCGTTGTTGAAAAATACACAATACATCACGACCTGGTTCAGCGGCATCGGGCGATAATTCGGACAAACGGTTGGATACTACCAACTCCGAAGCGTCCGGCAATGGTTTCAGGTGGTTTCAGTTTAACTTTCTGCTTCAGTAGGGAGGGCGTTGAACAGGAGGAACTGCTGCTGCTGGAGACAGTGCTCGGAGATCGGGCTTCACGGCTTTTGCCCGAGGAGCTAGGAGATTATTTTTCCGATATGGCATTACGGGGTAGAAAAAGAGCCACTGTTGTTTGTTGTAAAACAAAAACAAAAAAGATTTTAATCAAGTTGATGATGACGTCATATAAAACACCACTACCAATGCACGATTGTTTCGTTATACTTTTCATTGATTTTCTTTGACACCAAACGTAAACAATGTAATAGGCTGTCAAAATTTTGGCTTCCGTGCCCACTTCTTCACCGCGCCTACTTTTTGTCAAAGTTGTTCCACCCTAGATCTATAAGCCCTGGGGGTGACAATCTGGTTCTTCTTGCGAACAAGAATCTTTTTCTTTTTTTCTATCCATCGGGAGAAACATTTATGGTGTTTTCCTCTCAAAGCAGTACAGAGTTGAAAAAGTCAAAATTTTAACCAATGAGGAACCAGAATGATTGTTGTGTTAGTGAGCAATCATTCATAATTCTCTAGGATTTGACATCTATAGATGTCACTATAGTCCGGTTCCTTGACAGCAAAATGTCAAGTTTGTTATGGGCCCACAAAATCGTGGGCCCGTAATTTTGATGGTTGTCAAAATCAATGACAAAGTATAGGGCTGTCACCCCCCTGGTGCTTTAACTTTGTGTCCAGACTCCCAGAGTAGATGCAATGTTTCATTCTCGAAATTTCCGCAAAATATTGTACATAGCGCACTGAATAGGACCGCGATCACTTCGTAAACGCGCATTGAGATATTTGTGTGATCTGTCAAATCAATATCAGATCATCTCATTCGGAGTCCAACTTTTAATGCAGTGCATCGTTTTGCTGTCGTTAGAGCACCTGTATCCGTGATCTATTCTTGGGTCTAATTTGTACAAGAATTGGACGAACAAAATTAGATCCAATCCAGTGAAAAAAAATGGCAACCCCATTCGTAATCTATTAACTGCTAAATGGACACAAAGAAATGAAAGGGATTAGAACTGCGTAAAATTGGGTCCAAATCTGCTCTGTATTGAACCAATCCTTATACCAGTTCTAAAAACAGTTGATTTGAAAATGGTATAGTGGACCACCAGTTTGGAATTTGGGTCTAAACCGACTGTTCGGACCACGGATACAGGTGCTCTTAGTCACCGGATGCCTGGTTGATTTAAAAAAAATCAATTGATAAATCGAAACAAAAATTTCATGTCTACTTCGCTATCATTTTGCACTATACCTTTTTTTGCGTGCGTGTTGAGAGAATTCCTCAGCTCTGGACATAACGTTTACAGAAATATCGCGTATTTCCATAAATCTATAGTGGTGCCTTGGAAATTATATTTTTTTTCATCGCGGTGTCTTGATTTTTTGACAAAACCATCTGGAACCTCTGCCAGTGGCAGAAGAGTTTTTGAATACTATTTGTCTGGGAAACTTGTGCACGCTGTGAAAAATCCCGGCAATATCTGACCAATTGATAAAAAAAAAACAGTGTTTTAAATCAGGACACCTGGCATCACAGATACCATAACCAAATTTAGACGAGTTTAGTACATACATCATTAAAAACTGGATACAGCCCTGCCAGCTGAAAGGTTTAGTACAATTCGCCTTTTTCGGCGCAATTTTTGTTTCAAAAATACCGAAACAAAAGAAATTGAAGGACGCTAAATTCTGACGAAAACAAAAATAATCTCTGGAAATCCCGTTTTAAATCAGTTTTGTTAAAAAAATAATTCAATCAAATATGTCCGGTGCCAGTGGAAAAATAGTCGTTCAAGTGGAATCATCCGCGGAACAGGAGGTAAGTTTATAAATGGATTAAAGTTACCTGTTATGGTGGCGGTTAGATTTTCTTTTGTATCAGCCGTTGGCGAGCCGTAACAACAAAAATGGTGTCCTTTTCAATAGATGTTTTCATAGTTTAGTTCGTTCCCTTTTTTGTTTTATTTTGTTGTTTGCCATTATCGGGAGTAGTCCATTTTGCTTGTCCCCGAAAGTTGATTTTCTGTGTGAATGTAAGTTAAAAATTAGGCGATAAATCGTCTTCTTCCCGGACAGGAACATTCGCGGAATTCGCGCAAGCTTCTCAAGGACGTCCAGAACGTGGCAACGATGAACAAGGAAAATGTACTGAAGTCGGTCAAACTTCCGGCCTTTCTGGCCCACAAGGAAATGGTCAAGAAGACGATATTGTAAGTTGTTTTTGTTTTTTGTAAATTGTCTTAAATTTTAAATAATTTATTATGTTCTGAATACCTCAAAGGTCACTCAGCTTTTCTTAGTTTCAAAACAGATTCACGTGAAATTGTTTTATCATTCTTAAACTTTTCTTACCCAAAAAAGCACTGAGGCAGTTGACGGTGTGGAGCAGAAGCGCAAGAAACTGGTCCAATCCCAATCCTGCCAGACGTCCCCGGAAAAACGTCCGTCTACTTCAGGTTCCTCCAATAAAAAATCCACCGTCACCGTCGAAGATCTGACCTCCCAGGAGGGGCCCAGCGAGCAGTACTGGGAGGTGCTGGCCGAGAAACGTCGCCAGGCCCTCGAAGAATCGCTTAACGAGAACCAGGAACTACACGAAAAGCTCGCCTCCATGGAAGAGGAACTCAACCTGTCCAAGGAGATGCTGCAGGAGGCTCGCAATCTGGTCGAGGTGCTCACGGAAATGCTCCAGGAAGGAGAGGCCGAAAAGGAGGAGACCAATCAGAAGCACAACAACGACCTGCGGCAGGTGGATGATAGTGGGGTTGTGCCGGAAGTTCCGAGCGATGCGGAAGAAGAGGTTTAGGTTTATTGTTTACTGACAAGTTTTCTTTTTTTTTCGTTTCATCTCATCCATACGATTGATTATTCATATTATCACTTTACTAATAAGCTATTATCCGACATTCTTTAAACCTACTCTTAGAAAATTCACGGATATCAGTACCAAAAACTTTTTGCTGTAAATATTTTTTTTTTTTGATCAAAACCAATGTTACTGTCATTGTGCCAGACCTAAGTTTAACGATTTCCTCAAGCTGTTTCGATGGCCCTTACATTTATACAATAATGAGCTCAATGAGTTTGTCTTCAATCTAATGTTTAGTGGTAGTTGGTTAGTAGATTGTATAGACTGCTGAATTTGAACTTTTTTCGAGCTAAGGCTAACCCGATCCGAACTTTGTAGTTGTTTGTGTAAGTTTGCGAATAAATTCGTTTGAATAAATAAACAAAAAAACATGTGGTGTATTTTGATTAGGAGAAATCCGTTCATTGCAGTTAAATAGAGAAGCTTATGTTTCTCAATGACAGCGATAAAATCGATTTCTTAATACAAATTCAGGTATCTAAATACAGATTTCATGGTCCAAATTCCGAACCGGGTCTAAATTTACAGTCAAGATTCAGAATTCATACTCAGAACTCTGCTTCAAGTTTAAATTCTGAATTGATGTTCAAGATTCAGATTTAAAAATCATATTTAGGGGCTCTTATATAGAATCGCGCGTGTTTTGGGACTCTAATCAAATTATTCGATAGTTGGTGTAAGTGAAGTAACAGAGGTTCATTCCCAAAGTTCTTCAGAAGTGACGTTGCTCACCTAAAGCGACTCCTGGAATCGAGTGACACGCGCGGCGAAAATAAGGACTAGGATTTCAAAATCAGAATTAAAGCTCGCATGTAGAAATCGGCTGCAAGATTCAACATCCAGATTTAGAACATTATACATATTTAACTTTAAAATGGCTACAAAACCTTTGATTTTAAAATTTGTTTCGTTTTGAGTACCCCTCGCTCAATGAGATAAACAACAAGGAAAAAATGAACTTTTGAGAGCTGAATTTGTCTCAGTGCAAAAAAAGATAAAAATAAAGCGAAAGAAACGGAACTTCCGTTACGGAAATCGAATTCCCGGTTTCGGATCTTTAGGTGTGTGTTTTTGTGGTCGAATAGATTCAAATGGGACAAGGGAAATCAATCGAACATTAAATTTCCGGTTTTTGTTTACTGCTCTTTTCTTTTCAGCAGCTGTTCAAAACAGCATCAGGATTCAGAAGTGCGATTCCCGCAAGCCTATTCTGTCCTCTTTCAGGCCTCCTGTACGCCTAAACTCACTGTCCGAGTTCTGCCTCCTAGGCCGAATACAAAGCTGCAGCATCACTGCAGATTCCGTTTGAACAGGACCGTCACCACAAGCTATCGATATCGTCATGTGATGACAAGGAAATGGTATGTCATGTAAGTTCAATCACAGATAGTTAAAGATACCAAGAATTTTTATATAGAATAGGACCAACTAGTCTTTGAATTTAAATCTGGATTTATCAATTTTCGAACCCCATTTCATTAAAAAAAAAGTCTAACAGCGATGATCTTATTTTATTTCATAAAAAACTGGAATTATTCGGATTTAATCAACAAACAAACTTACACTTAATCGTTATTTTATTCCTCAATTCTGGAAACACAGTATAAATATCACTATACATGCTAAGCCATCAAAAAAGAAAAATTCAAGTTTCAGTCTTCATCAGATCTTTTTTGTTTATGTATTTAGAATGTTTTTTCTTGTTTTTTTTTTAATCTTACAAACAAAAAGTTTCGATTTTCAGTATCTGGAAGGTCAATAATACTAGATTAATCGATTAAAGCTAACTCTTTGGTGCACAAAAAGCTTCACTGGGGATATTTAATTAAATAATCTTAATAAATAGGTGCTCAAAACATGATCAAAGGATTATAAAACCAATGCTAAAAAATAACTAGGAATGAATGAAATCTTGGTTTGAGATTGTATCGAAGTGGATATTTTTGAATCATAGCCCATTCAATGTAGTAAACCTTGAGACTTGTTTGTCCATTTATGGAACTAAGAACCTTGCATTGCTACTGATCCAGATTCTTAGTGCTCCGATAGCAATCGTGATAGAACTGCAGCACCCCTTTCCCGTCCCGATAGCGGTGCACCTTTCCCTTGCAGTACAAACACGGACTGTAGAACTGCGGATGCCGATTGTCGCCGTAATGTTTGATGACTTCGGCAATGGTTTCCTTCAGGAAGTGGACGCCACAGGATAGACAGAACGCTTGTTCCGGTGGCTCCCCGGGCCGTTCCAGAAACCGCTGGTTGACTGCGTCGTGCTCGGTTATGCCGCCACCATCTCCGGCACCTTGATCGACCATCAAACCTTGCTGCTGATTCGGGTCACGGCCGATCGACGAATGGTTGCCGTTGCCGTTCTGCAGGTGGTTCTGGTACGGGAAGCTGTTGCTCATGTTTCACTTTCTCGTTTGCTAAAATTTCATCTAGTTAACTACACTTTCGCCACAATTTAAGCTGTAATTTTGGTTACTAAATAATTGGAAAAACGAGAAAATGGAAAATCAACTAGTTGCTTGTCACCCAAACAATGTTTTAGTACAAAAACCGCAAAAGGGGGTGGTAAACAAAAATTAGAAGGGTGTGAGTCATTTTTCGCATAAAACCGTTTCATATAAAATATCGGTAAAAATACGAATGCGCTAAACATTCCAATTTCGTGAAAATTATTGTATAAATTCCCAAAAAAGTGTATTATTGTTTTAATTCAGAAAAATGTATGTGATTAAATTTTTGTGATGGAAGGAAACGAGCAACATCACTTTCACATTGTGCTAACGTTTGTACTAAATACTTTTCGCGATTACATTCTTTTCATTTGTTACCCCAAAATTGTCAAAACAAAACATCAAAGATTTTACGGATTTTTATCAATAGTGCGAAAAGCTTCTAGTTCTTTATTGGCCGCTACTATTTCCATCGTATGTAGTATGTCGGAACAATCGTCTTCTTCCGCAGAACAACATCCGTTGAAAAGAAAACCCATCTCTGCTGATGGTCCCACGACTTCTAAATCAATCATCCTGGAGAAAAACGGCGAGAAGAAAATACTCAAAAAAATAAAACTCAAAAGTTCTACTTCCAAATTGAAGTCAGCAACAGCGATCACTTCACCCTCAAGTAAACCCACGAAGCAGTTGGAGGATTCTCGGAAATCATTCGAATGCACATTCTGTAAAAGCAAATTTTCAAATCAAGCGCTGCTGAAAGTACACTTTCTGAAGCATGGACTGGAATCGGGACGGATTGCTGACAACCCCGACGAAAAGGGAAAACAACGACAAGGTACCCGGCCAGTCACCAGTTCGCTGATGCTAATCGAGTGCGAATGGTGCCCGGAAACGTTCACGACCATGTCCCGGGCGATAGAGCACAAAAATCGAAAGCACAGCTACGAAAGCAAAAATTATTTCTGCCAACTTTGCGGCCGACTGTTCCCTTTGAAGGTTGCACTGGAGCAGCACCATAATCTGGAACATCGTGACGAAAAGAAGCAGACCAAGGTGAGTGGTTCATTTTGACCTATTTGAAGTTTATAGTTTATAGGTAATCTGATAATTTTCGTTTTCAGACTCCACGGCTAGATTTTATTTGTGGCTTCTGCGGCGCCGAATTTGTTTCGCAAACCGCCATGGAATTACATGTAAAGACTGCACACAATTTGGAAAAACGTATGATGGCCCACCCCTTCATTCCAAATCCCTCGAAAAAAGTACGGCTCAACCAAGCCGGCGAAATCATTTCTATTTTCTACTGCCACCTGTGTGGATCGGAGTACATGCTTAAATTTAACCTGCTGAAACACGTGGAAGATCATCATACGGCCGAAGAACGATGTGCAATCCCCGACGAAATGCTAAAGTGTAGCACCTGTGATTCGGTGTTCTACAATAAAAAAGCATTCGATGCCCACAATGTGCACCACAAACCGGAAGATCTGTACGTCACCAGTGAAGAGCACCGGCTCAACATAGTGGCCCGGGTGGATCAGGACTACGATTATCGACGGGTGCCAACTGCGCTGGACAAAGCCCTGGGTAGCTCCGAGTCGGCATCGGCACTGGCCAAACGCCATCGATCCAAGGTGAAAAAACCAAACCGAACAGACGATAGTACTACGGCATCTTCTTCCATTCCCGGTACATCATCATCGGAAGGGAAACCGGTGCTAGATTTGCAGGCGCTGGCTGCCGGCAGTGATGTGATTGGAATGGACGTACTGAAGAAGCTATTCGGGGAGGCCGGTGCTGAATTTCCTTCCCAATAAGGTACCATTTATGGCATTTATTACTGCTTAGACGGCTTTCTGAATTGATTAAAATATGCTATTGTAACGTCATTGGTAATGCAGAAAACTGTTTGATCCGAAGTCCTCTCTTCGTTGCCCTCGGTCATGTTTTTATAACTCCGAACAGGTGAAAAAATCACGAAATTCAAGAACATTCAAGGATGAAACGAATAAACTCGGCTGGAGTAGACGTCCCAAAAGGAACTACTGAGGTAAGTTGAAATGAATCATAGCTTTTGAGAAAGCCTTTCGTGATTGAGTTCGTCGATTTTTAATTTGATCAAACAGTAGATCGTCAAATAATCTCATAGGTGTTACGAAATGTCAACTCTGTCCTGAAAATGAGAAAGTCGCCAAATCTCCTGAAAATATGAATTTATACTTCCTGCCTAAAAAATCAGTCTTGTATCGAAATCCTTGATGTGAACTGCATCTGCCATTTCAGATTAAATTTAGAATCGGAATTCTGAGACTCAATCTAAATTCTGAGTACTCTGAATTTGATTTCTATAAGTACCTGAATTTTGAATCTGAATTCGAAATGAAAAAATTCCTATATCTGATATCTAATCCACGAATTTTCATTTCTTAATTTTGAAATCTGAATTCTAAATTCTCAGTTTTCAAAAGTGAATCCTGATGTCTAAATTCTGCCGTCAAAACTCTTAATGTTGAATTTCAAACTTTGATTTCTGAACTAAGCATTATGAATTATCTGTTTTTCCTTCTTATTTCTGAGTTCATCACTCACAGTTCTAAATTCTAAATAAAATCCTAATTTTAATCTGACAATCTTTAAAATCAGTCGAAGCCGTTTCGAAAATGTGACACGTCCATAATTATTATTATTATTATTATTATTATTTTTCCTCGGGAAGGGAAAGCCCGCTGGAGTAAGCTTATTCCAAGCCTTCAGGTACAAAACGCTATCAAAACAGTGCACAAAAGGTTAAGATTCAAAATTGAATATTTAGGAGTTCACTTGAGGTCCAAGAAGAAAGAAAATTCCTTGAATCCGCATGAGAAAAGTTAAGCCTTCAAACATCCAATTGTGTCATATTGACCGAAATGATGTGCAAAGAATGCTTGATATTGTCCTGAAATTTTTGTGACCTCCCTAATTAGAACATGTGTGTAACGCTCAGCACGTGTCATATGAACATAACGGTTGAAATATATTGTTGCGCGATACATGCTGCACCATTCATTCTCATGCTGCAAAACATTCTGGCCCACCTTTGCATGAGACGCTACGTACGAACATAACCCACCCAATCCTATTGGAAACATCGAAAACAGAGCATGCAATCCAGCAAGTTCTCTCGTGCGATTCTCTCCACTCTCACTTCCCTCTGACGATCCTGATGATGGTATCGGTGAAGCATCGTGTATTCAACACCTCGGTGTGCGTTCAGCCACGCTGTATTTGCATGGTATTTGTGTTATTTGGACGGCTGAGCTGAAAAGTGTTGACTTTCCGATAGGAAATCGTTCATGTTTGCTTTTGCTGTGCTCTGCATGCCGGATTTTCCTCACCTTCCTTTGAGGAAGGTGAACAGTCGAAAAAAGAGTATGAGGTCGTCACTTCGGATTTATTTTCTAGAAATTAAAGATAAATATTTTGATTACTTCTGAAATCTGTAATTTTTCGTTTTAAAATTATGAAATCTCAAAACTCAGTTGTTTTCGTTCTCCTACCCCTTTAAGTGAGAAAATTATTGCTCCTTCCTTCCATGTTTGGTTGATGATTCCAATACGAATTCAACTCTTTACGACGTCTCGCCGTCACGTCGCTGATGTTGGGCTTTGCTCTGAGCGTAGCTACATTTTCTATGTTTTTTTTTCTCATAGGAGTTTCGCTAAATCGTAGATTGGGTTGTTGAAGCAAGAAGTTTTGTTTGTTGATGATGTAGTCATCGTCGTAGTCGTCGTAGTGGGGCTTTTAGTCATCCATCGTCGGCCGTTCGTCGTGGCTGTTTGTCTGTTTCTTTGGGTTTACAAGCTCTGGGGAAGTTTTCTCAAACCGGGACCGTGTATACGAAGATCGCCTCCGTGGGTTTGGTTTCTTGGGGATTTTTTTTCTGTCGTTGTTGGGCGGAATAAGGGCATCGCGAAGAAGGTATCTCGGCGGCCTTTTCTCCCCACAAATGGGGCGTTTTCTCCCCGATTGGTGAATCAATTTGTCTATGCGTTTGAATTAGACCATCCCGTTTGACAGCTGGCTACTGCTGCTGGTGCACATCTTCGAGGAGGTGGGTGGTAGACCCCCGCAGCCAATATTCTAATTGCATGTATGTACTTAAACAAAAAAGCAGAGTGGAAGAAATTCGGTCTTTGATTCAAACCGTTCAGTGTGTGTTTATTAAAAGAATACAATCGGCGTGTCGTGTCACCATTTCCGTGCGATGGCCATCAATTATTGTCGTTTTCATCAATAAAATCAAGTTGGCGACAGCAAGTGCGTTCAGTGACTAATTTTAAAAGTTGCGTATATTTTTGCATGTGGTTGCTGAGTTCATTCCATTTCGATTAGCTTAGCTTAGCTTAGCTTGATTGACTACTCACATCCACCCTTATCATTGAACCCGAAATGCATCATTAATAGTTTTTGAAGTGTAAATAATCTATGAACAGTTTTATAAATTATACTCAACATATTAAAGTTTTGAAAAAAACATTTTTTATGATTGACAGTATTTTAAAATAAATGCATTTCGAATTCCATGATCTCAGGCGTGGCTCAGTAGAACAAGTTCCACATCGCCAATGGTTGCTACTCCGTGATTGACCGAGGCCATCAATTTTGTACAAGGGTCAAAAGAATGGTTCTTGGGATTAGAAACTCATTCTCAATGTACAAAATTCATGCTCTCTCTTTGAACATCAATAACGGCGCCGGCCACGTCCTAGTAGTCAATAGATAGTTAGGAAAAATAGAGAAAGGGATGAAAGACATAAATTTGCGCTTTAGGACCGAGGTTACCTCTGCATCCTAGCAAATAATTTTGATTGGGAATGTGGGTTAAAGGATAAGATCTGGAAACACCTCTGACAAGTGCATGGATCTAGTTATTTTAAACTGTTTTCCTCATCTCTTACAATTCGCTAATCAAATTCCTGAACCGTATTGTATATTGATTCTCGATTTTCATTTGGAAATAGGTATCAATTTGATACCGCGATAAAGAAATGTTTGAAAACATTACGCTCCAACTGACAAACCGAATAGTAACAAATTCCAAATGTATTTAGTATCAGGAAAGCATGAATTGGAATGTTCAGAAAATATTATGGTACTTTTTAAACGTGCATGTTACTATTTTACAGTAATTACTGGTTGTTACACTGACCACTTTACTTGTTTTTTTTAGAATTTGCTCAAAACAAATCATCACAAAGCCTACTTCTATGAATCCTTTAAAAACTTCTAACTTTTTAATGAGATAAAACATTCTTCTGCACTTATTTACACATAATTAAGCATATTACTTTTTTTTTGTAATTTTTTCACTTGAAACGGCTTATACCAAGCATATTACATTTTTTAATACAATTTAAGTGACTATGCTTCTATTTTTTTTTTAATGTTCTGATACTAAATCCCGAAAAACAATCACTTCGAAAAACCATCTGAATGCTAACGGATAAAGACGTTTCAGGTTTGAATCTTTGATTATATGAAAGGCTGGCGCACTCTGCATTTGAATTTTGAAACTATTTACAATTTTAACACCTGAACATGTCATTCAATGATCAAAATACCTACTGGGAAAAAACTTTACTTTACTTCTATTTCACTGATCTTTTTTGAAGTCCACCCACATCAACGCTTTTATCATTTATTTCTTTTTAAATGATAAATCAATAATATTCACTGTGGTGAACCCGTACGACTATTGGGCCATTCTTCGTTCCCATTTTAATTTTTTTTAATCTCAGGCTTGTTTGGCAATTTGATTGACTATAAACTAATCTGATTATAAGATTGATTTCATATATGCTACATCATATGTTCAATCAAATATTGCAAATATCTCGACGGTTAAAATCCTATTTAAATGGAAAAAAAGTATCCTCACACTATGTTTTTTGTATGTAGAAAAAGAACCACAATTAAAATCAAATGAAAAAAAAAAAAAATACAACCTCTTGTTTTACAAATTTTTATACCTTTTTAAATACACTTTTTGAAGTCCTCGGCATTGATTGTTAAATATACAGATATCTAGAAAAAATAATTCCTAACAAGTTTGAAAACTCAATATATTAGTTTTTTTCGTTATGTCTAAAGATGCTAATCAAAATTTAAAAAAAAGTCAGAACTCGAATTCACTACGATGTGAAGTGAATTCAAAACAAAAAGAAATAAGTTAGCAGTTAGACGAATTAATTTTAAAATATGCGTTTCATCTGTGTTTTCTAAAATTTTTATTTCAGTTTGCGTTTTTGAAATTGTTTTAATTCTTCATTTTACTAAATTAGATTACCATTTATAATTATTAATATTAAAACATACAATATTTTAAAGAACTATTTATTTGTTGATTCTCTCGAAATCAAAGATCAATACTTAGAACTTTTCACGGATTCTAGTAGTTAAACGCCTGAAGATATGCAGTTGCCTCGAAAAGAACAAGTTTCCGGAGTGGTGTATTTGATGGATGAACCGTTATCATGTTACATATCTTGTATGCAATCTTGAGTGAATTTGACATCTTTTGTAGGGGACTATCATCTTCTGTGATGATTCATCCACGCGAATTTCATATCACTCACCGCTTGCCGTTAAATTTGCCACTATTGGATCATTTTGTGATCTGTTTTATAAAATATTAACAATATTAACATTTACAATTACAACAACAAAAAAAAGTATAACAACATAAAGTTCAATGTAACAGTAATAGACTTTTTAAATTACAGGCGCGCTCCTTTTAAGATTAATACTCAGCTGCATGAAAAATATTCCTGGGCAGTTTGGAAGTTGTTCAGAGACTTTTAATTGTAGTGCACTTTTAAGATCAAGTTTTGAGACAAATAGTTAAGTATTACAGATTCATATGATTTTAAAAAATTTTAAAAACAAACTGTCAAACTGCACGAATAGCTCAAAATCTTATTTGTTGCATTCTAACCTGGTTATGTTCTAGTTTTAATGAATATATGTAAAGGTGTTCTATTGCGGTGAATTTCGGTTGAACATAGTGCTCACCACAACGAACACAACCAAGCGCGACAGGAAAACGCCTAAAAATATGCTAACAAATTTATCGGCATATAAACTTGTGTGCAATCTTTCATTAAATTGAAATATTTCATTTCAATTTTTAGCTCGCTTTCAAGTTTTGAGCTGGGATAACCAAATTTAAAAAACAAAATATTTGTTAAATCTTTAAAATGAAATAAAATGAGATAAAAATAAAAATTGTAAAAGGGTACTTATCCTGAATTTAAGCTGACCACATTCTTTCCGATGTTATTCAATGAAACCCTTGGCTAGTTGAAACCATAAATCCTGGATTGGTCCGGAGGGCGTAGTACTAGCCCCAGTATTTCTGTTGCTCATAAAAATATCAAATTTTGTTTATTTACACACTATATTTCACTTCACATTTTAATTTCACGAGTTGGTAGGTTAAAAACAGTCAGCTTAATGAAGTAAAAACAATCCAAGATCGTATTTTTGGAATAGATTTTAAAAACTTTAGCACGAGAACAAAATTTTACTACGGCCAACGCGGACAGTGTTCCCAACCTCATTTCGAGTTCATTCCATTTCGATTGGCGACAAATAAATAGAACAGTGCTTCGCATCGCCGTCTCTAAACCACCATCAATAAATCAGAACCTAATTGAATGATTCTCACGTTGATGCAAGTTTGTGGATAAAATGCGTCAAAATGGAGAAAAGAATGGCCAGATTAAGGCGAAAATTGGATTAACTTCTGCAGAATAAAGAAGAACAACCTAACTGGATATCGTGGATCAGAGCGAAGGTGCGTTTCCCAGTCTGTTCGTCCGAGTGTTGTTGTGTGGTGTAGTCGTCATCTTCAAAACAAGTTTATAGTGCGCTGGGCTGGGTTGGTTGTATGAAGGCAGTCGGTCAAAGGGGGAAGCGACTGGTGAAGGAACAACAGCGCGGCAGGTTCGAAGGGAGAGCAGCAAACGACGACGTCAAAAGTCCGCGTAAGTGGAACAATCATTGAATGAAAATGAGTTTCGAGAGAGCCTTCAGTTCAGTCAGCAGATATGCTATGCTGGCTTGGAATATGCTTTAGCACTTTTTTTTCCTACATCTTCAGATTCGGAGCCACCACTATTGATCTTTATGCGATGCAAACAGTCTTTCACTAGCTGGTGGGAGTTTGGACACGAGGGCGCAGAATGAAGAGTACTCCCTCTGTAATCTGAAACCTCGTTTTGCAGTTTAAGCATCCCATTGCATCTCGATACCAATATGTACTTTAAAATGCTTTTTAGCTCATAGATTCAAAATAAGAATTGAGATGAACCTACAGAATTTGAATCCGAGTTCAGAATTCAACATTGGTTTTTAGCAGTTACAGATTTCAGATTTAGTGTTTGAAATCAAACTCAAATTTTAGGAAGAAGTGCCTCCTGTGGAGTTCACCCTTTTAAAATATGTAAATGATAAGATTCTGATGAGACATGAGACTTCAGGCCTTAAAACTGAGACATTAGATATGATACCTGATATTTGAGACCTAGATACGCACTCATTAGACAAGTTTAGACTAGACATCAAATGATTGATAATAAACAGGGCTATATTAACAAGAAAAAAATTTGTGAAAAATATTTTTTTTTGGATTTACTGCAGATTTTAAACCTTCAACTTGTAAGTAAAATTTCTGTACAAATTGGTAGTTGGTGATTTTTTAAATTTTTTTTGTTTGTTTTGAACGATTATCTAAAACAGATCCATAAAATTGCTTTTTTTCGGGGATTTTCATCCCGTTCAATCACCATGCATTCTAAAATTATCATTTAATATTAACAGGGACTTGCTAGACCTCTCATAAGAAAATTTCAAGAAAAATG